>NC_091950.1:179711867-179876867 GCF_031021105.1 Erythrolamprus reginae
GGGACATGATCAAAACATTTAAATATGTTAAAGGGTTAAATAAGGTTCAGGAGGGAAGTGTTTTTAATAGGAAAGTGAACACAAGAACAAGGGGACACAATCTGAAGTTAGTTGGGGGAAAGATCAAAAGCAATGTGAGAAAATATGATTTCACTGAAAGAGTAGTAGATCCTTGGAACAAACTTCCAGCAGACGTGGTTGGTAAATCCACAGTAACTGAATTTAAACATGCCTGGGATAAACATATATCCATTGTAAGATAAAATACAGGAAATAGTATAAGGGCAGACTAGATGGACCATGAGGTCTTTTTCTGCCGTCAGTCTTCTATGTTTCTATGTTTCTATGATCAACAGGAGATACAGTATACACAATTCCTAAGGGTGAATTTCCTAGATCCGTGATGGCAAACCTAAGGCACGAATGCCACAGGTGGCATGCAGAGCCATATCAGAGGGCACATGAGACTTTGCCCTCGGTCATGTGTGCACTGGTCAGCTGATTTTCAGCCTTGGGAAAGGCCGTTTCACCCTCTGGACCATTCGGGGAGCTTCCCTGAAGCCTCGGTGGCAAAAAAATCCCCCAATGGACAAACCGGAAGTTCAGGAAAACACACTTCCAGTTTGCTGTTGCGCTGTTTTATGCACTCTGGAGGGTTCAGGGAAGCTTCCTGAAGCGCTGGAGTGCAAAAAACAGCACAATGGCAAACCGGAAGTGCGTTTTCCCAAACTTCCGGTTTGCCCATTTGGGCATTTTTTTTTACATACCTGGCTTCAATATGGCCTGTGCGCAAGGGGCAACTTGGGATGTGTGCGCGCAGGCGGGGTGGGTGGGAAGGGGTGTGGGTATGTGCACACATGCTAGCATACCCCCACATACCCTTTTGGCATACAAACCAAAAAAGCTTCGCCATCACTGTCCTAGATGTACCTGTACAAGTCCTGTTCCTAGGAATAGGAGCTATACGTCCGGCCATACCACCTGGAAAGAAAATGGGCTTAGCAAGTTGTGTTTGCTATTTGAAATCACAATTCTTAATATGCCATTGCAAAAACAATGCTCATATTTTATCTCAAGCAGCAAAACCAAAGCCCTGCTCTAGCAAATGAATGTGGTTTTGGCTGCCTGAGATCCTAGTGGCAAAGTTAGAATTTGCTGGAGGGGTGTCAGCTGCTTGTACCCTGAGGCTCTCCTTGGTGTAGAGATAACTGTGCAGGAAGCTTGAGTCTTTGCTCCCTGGGAATTCTTAGCAATCAGTGGAAAGGAAGAGGTTCTGCCAGGTAAATGCAGAGCACCATAAAATGTCTTTTGTTTACACACAAACACACACACACTACATGCCTGCCCTCCTTATAATGGTGCATTTGCAAAACATTTGTGCCTGGAGGGCCAAGAGGCAGAAAAGAATTTGTTGTACCAGTGACATTTATGAACTTGACTGAGGCCAAGAAACATCTCCAAACTTCTGCTTGAGTGGCATCTGGAAAAGAATCATTACATTTTTTTGAGGAAGGAGCCTCAGGAAAAAGCACACTAAAACAGATTTGGGCTGATCATGAGCTGGGAAGATATCAAGATATTTTTTTTCTCCTTGTTTTCTTTCTGAGTGTATGTTGAATGTTGGAAATGGAAAAAGAAATGTTTCCTGAACAGGAGAGATGGGGAGGAAAGAAGTGAACTTTGATCATGAAAGAACTGAGAATGTAAATTTAAGAGCTTCTGTACAGAAAAAGGAGAGGGAGGTAAAACCATGAATGGAAAGTTAAAGATGTCCCTTCCATCCCCATCAAATCTGAGTTGGTGAAGCCTGACAAGCTCATTTGAAAAGCTTTCATCAGATGTTTAAGTTAACCTGCTTATCAGCTTAGTTCTTTCTCAGCCATATATTATATTAGCCATGTTAGAGATATCAAAAAAAATTCTGCAGTGGGTATTTAATTCCTATGAGACTTCAAAGTAGAAACAAATATTCCCCATCAAAAATCCACAAACTTTGTCAAAAATGATATTGGTGGGAAAAGGCAGTATTTTCTCTAAATGGAGATCAATTTCTGGTTCCTTCCTGAGATGGGCACTAATATCAATCAAATGAAATCAGTCAAATCAATCTATAAGAACCCAGCCATATTGTTTGTCTGACAACAGTCCTGAAGTAGCTTATCACTTTCTTCTCCCAAAATGATTTTGTTTCCCTGCTTAAGATTGCCTGGTGGTGCCTTATCCAAGTAGCAACCAGATTAGACTCTGTTTAGCTTTTTGAAGGCAGACAAGGTCAGCTGCTTGCGGTCATCTATTACTGTCTATTATTGAAAACTGAAGGCCACCAAGGTTCACCTATGTAACAATATTACTATGAAAGATAATTTTCCTATGGGTCAGCTATTCCAGGTACTAGTTGTTAACATTGAGCCTTTTGCAGCTCAGGACCTGTGTATCTCCAGGATTACCTCCTCTGAGTTATATTTGCCTACAGTAAAAGGTGAGTATGAAAAGCCTTGTTGAGGGTCACTCCCGAGAATACCAGTATTCACATCAGTGGTTGTCTGTGAGCCTTTGTAACAACCTACCTCTTGATTTCCCAGTCATTCTCTCTTTATTATATTTTTAAAAAGCCATGAAAACAGGAAGATATTTGAGAATGGTGCCATGTCAGGGTGACTGAAGTCTCATTGTCATTAATGTTTTTTTTAATCCTATTACATATATTTTTTGAGCTGTTTGAAGCCTTCAGAAATTGAGTTGAAGTAATAAAGACATAAAAATACCTGCCTAACTAAATAGAAATCATGTTTTAGAAGAGAGCTGGTCAGGATATTTGCATTTTGAAAACCCTCATCAGAAAAATCAGCACACACACACAGCCCCATCCACCTCCAAAACTGAGTGATTTACACCATAAAAATGTTTATAAAGCATTAAAAGTAACACTTCCAAAAAAACCGGGTAAGATGTACAGCCAACCTCTTTTTATGCACATTTTCTTCATATATAAAGACATCTTGGCTTAGAATACTGTTTTATCAATCTGCACTGTGCTTCGAATGTAAAATTCTTGAGGCAGCCAGATGTAAGCATGTAAGCTGTAGATTTCAACACCTGACCCCATCTGCTCCCACTGCAGACACCTATGAAGAGCACTTTATCTCCCTTTGCCAAGTGATTTGAAGTCCCTTGCTTTCTCTCTCTCTCACACACATACCCTCTGAGTTACAGAAGTAAGTAATTAGATTTTGAATCAAATGTCTACTCTCGATACATCTTTAATTTTTAATTCGAGTTCTGTAGATATTTCATTTTGAATACATAACATTAACATCTCATTTTGTAAGAATCCATCCGCAATGCTAATCTAGGGCTGTATGTTCAGAAAGCGGGCAGAGAGGCTCAAACCTGATGTTGCATCAGGCCCCCAAATACCTGGGGACTGAAAGAAGACACTTACTCTTAGCAACTGAGAAGACTACTGGGAACATTCATCAATAACATGGAGGGAGGGCACAATATAGGGCAGTGATGGTGAATCTTTTTTTCCTTGAGTGCCGAAAGTGCGCATCCATGCGCTACTGCACACGCATGTGTGCCCAAAGCCATAATTCAATGCTCTTGTTACCCACACCCATGCATGCGTGTGTGACCCCCCCCCCCACTGCCCCACTCCCTGCTCCCTTGTTTCCTGATTTGCAGTGGGCCCGGTAGCCTCATTTATTACCCTCCCAAGGCTTTCTTGGAGCCTGGGGAGGGTGAAAAAAAGCCCCTAGTGGTCCTCTGGAGGCCAAAAATGCTCTCCCAGAGTCTCAGTGCAATCAGCTGTATCTGAACTAGGGTAATGGCTCAGGTGCCAGCAGATACATGCCACCTGTGGCACGAGTGCTGTAGGTTTGCCATCACAAATATAGGGGAAACGATGGCCCAATGGTTAAAGACGCTGAGCTTGACAGCTGGAAAGCTGACAGCCTGGGTTCGAGACCTATGTGTCACATGATGAGATGAGCTCCTGTTACTTGCCTCAGCTCCTGTGCACATAGCAGTTTTAAAGCATGCGAGTAAATGAATATGTACCACTTTGGTGGGAAAGCATTCTATGTGCCTCAGCCAGGGGTGGGCTACTGCCTGGATGGGGGAGAACACAGTGAGGTAGCAAAAAATGGAGCTCCACTCCAATTTGCACTGAAAGATGTTGAAAGAAAATGCAGGGTGTCCTGCATAAGCCACACCCACAGTGTGGTAGTAAAAAGTTTGGTAGCCCTTCACTGGATAATGATGCTGGCCACAGGACCATGGGAGTTTCTTCAGATAATGCTCACTCCCTTGGCTAAGAAATAGAGATAAGCACGGTCTCCCAAGGGTCGGATAGGCTGGGTAAGGGAAACCTTACCTATTGTAGAATACATTATATGCATAGTATCTACAAAGCATCAATCTAAGGTAGAAATCCTTTACCCAAATTCCCAAATGATTTAAAGCAATTTTGACTAAATACAAGGCCATACAATGTCATTTCAAAATATTTGCTAAACGAGAGTCCCCAAAATGGGCTACAATTAGGAACATACACTTCGTTGCTCTTCTTGGATAAAGCACCAAATCGATGATGGCAGTCATAAGACCACAAAGAGATCATCAGATGGCTGGTTTATTTGGGGTCCTCACCAGTGTATGTTTAATTAGATCATTTGTATCTGTCTGGCTTTCATTTAAATAAAGAGCAAACAATGTTCCTATATGGCTCTCCTCTCATTTTTTAAAAAAGCACAGCAAATGCTCATGAGCCGTGCTGCTGAGCTGTTTCATATCAATATCAATCTAGTAATGCAGCAAATGAGTTCTGATTTGTGCTATTTAATGTCCTAATGGCTTGACTAGTTAGCTAGATAATTACACTGTATGATTTATCCAACCCATTTATAAATATTTATAATAATGGATAGATTAACCTTTGGGATTACTTTCTCGTAACCCTATTGGTTGGGTGAAGATCACTTGACCAAAGGTAGAGAGAGTAGTTGCCTGCAAATGAGCAACAGTGTGCATGCTGGACCCATCCTTCCTCCCCGACAGTCTTTCTCTCACATCTCTGAAGTAAAGCCATCATCCCTGACACACACACACCCAATCTCATCTTCCTCGTACACAGATCCTTCACCCAGGCACAATTTCCAAAGAAGAAGTATAAAGAGTGTAAGATCTCCTGGGTTTGTGTGTATCACACACATGCTATAAGCATATTCTAATCCATTGTTAATACTATCAGCAGCAGGATCTCATATTCAGCTAATTCAAGGTATTTTGGCTTCATTGTTTAGCAAACAACACATTGCCTTTACAAGATTTAATCTACACCTTGTAGGGTGAACTCCAAGACAGCCCTTATCTTAGAGTGATTCTTGTCCTATGCCCACCACTGTTTGGAAGTAGCCACTGAATCAAGTCCTAAAGAGGCATTATTCCTTTTCCATAATTAATTTATAACCCTCTATGAGAGGGAAAAAAAGGGATAGTTTGGAATAAGAGGGGCAAGCAGATTGTGGCAAGAAAATAGTCCCAGAAAAGGGAAGTACTGTGTAACCTGTAAAAAATGAGATGTTAATTTATTAAATTTTTTCATCCCATTTTTATTCTTTTTTATAAATAACTCCAGGTGACAATCATACCTAATCCTCTTCTTATTTTCAATTTAAAACAACTCTCTGAGGTGAGTTGGGCTAAAAAAGAGTGGCTGGCTTAAAGTCATCCAGCCAATTTTTCATGCCTAAAGTAGGAATAGAACTTGTAGTCTCCTGGTTTCTATCTTGGCATCTTTAGAATAGAATAGAATACAATAGGATGGGATAGGATAGAATTCTTTATTGGCCAAGTGTGATTGGACACAAGGAATTCATCATTGGTGTACATGCTCTCAGTGTACATAAAAAATTTGAGAGCATTTCAATGAAGCAACCTTCATCGGCATCATCTTGGATTACTACTGAACAAAACTCCCACTGCTTTGTTAACTATTCCACCAAACTTACAGCTGCATCACTGTTTCAAAGCCTCTTATTTTACAAAGGGGCCTGGGCAGTGAAGGGCTACCAAACTTTTTACTACCACACTGTGGGTGTGGCTTATGCAGGACACCCTGCATTTTCTTTCAAGATCTTTCAGTGCAAATTGGGTGCTCTGGGGTGGAGCTCCATTTTTGCTACCCCACTGTGTCCCCCCATGGCCGAGCAGCCCACCCCTGGGCCCAGGGAGACCTTTGACCACCACCATTTCATTTTCACAAACTGATTTTGAACTTCCTCTGAGAATGACTGGGTCTTTCATCTTATTGAGTGGTGTGGGACATACTCTTTCTAAGTAAGTGTCCATAGACTCAACATGACAATACTTTGGATAGGAATGGCAAGCATGCATCACAGGGTAGGCACCCTATGAGCTAGAGCAATGGTCACCAACCAGTGGTCCATGAGAAAATTTTAATGGTCCCCCAAAAAAGTATTTGCTTTTTTTATATTGCACTAAATTAGGGGTCCTCAAACGATGGCTTCTGGGCCGGATATGTGCGATGAATGCTTGTGTTGCTGCAAAGAGACTCCCTCTTTGGGGACTTTTTGTGCAGATTAGTAGGGGACAGAAATTTTGACTTGGGGTCTGCTGTGGCCACCTGGTGTAAGGCTTTGGGCAAAGGCTGGAGGGAAGCACCACTGGTGGTGAAGAGCCAGAGGACATTGTTCCAGTGGGACTGCATCATGGCCTGGAACTACCTCACTTGGTGAGCACCAGTACCTGGCAGTTCCACAGCTCTTGCCTTTGCTTGGAAAGCCTATGCTCCTAGTCCTCAGTGAGGTGCTTCTGAGCCAGCTGTTTTGCCAATTCTTTCTCATGGTGGTGCTTAGCATCAACGACTGCTTCCTTTTGGGGCCCTAAGAAGCCCAGGTGGGCAGGGGAGGAGTGGTTGGGAGGGGAGGGATGAACAGAGTCTGGGGAGGCACCCCTTGACCTGAGTGACATTGAGTTGGCCATGACCATCCAGTCACATGACCACCTAGCCAGACCCACCCAGCTGGTCATTAGATCATATTAGTGGTCCACAGGATTTAAAATTATGAATTTAGTGGTCCCTGGGGTCCGAAAGGTTCGTGACCCCCTAGATTAGAGGCCACGTCTGTCTCCTTAAATCTCTAATTCACAGCCATCAGAAAATCTCAAAGTGACATCAGCAAAATTTGGCAGGGAAATTTATGAAAAAGGAAACTAAAATAAGGATGGAGGTTAATTAATTAAACTTTTGTAAAGCAATATATGTTCATATAGCAATATACAATTTAACCTTTAACACCCAGATCAGAATTTTTTAGCCCAGTTCTATCTTCAACATCATGGCATTATATTCTCCCTGCTTACATATCACCCCCAGGCAAAATTAAGCAAGGTGTCCATTCCTAACAACAGGTGGCAAAACATAGCCAATTGTAGCTGATTTTGAGATACCTAAAAGATCATATCTAGCTAGCCTTGGATGGGAGACCACTAAGAAATCTCAAGTCTTTAAACTAGGCAAACCTGGGAGAAGGGAGTGAAAATCACTTCTCTATTATGAACAAGAAAACAGAATAAATGGGTCCATGTAATCATCCACTGATACAAAGGCAATTTTACATGTTATATTCTTGGCCTACACTGCCATTCTTGTCTGAAAGAATAATAATCCTGGATTTAAGATGACCTCCCATGCACAAGGCAGGACAAAATTATAAGCTCAGATGAAAATCCTTTTCTGTTTCCCACCTTTCTCACCTTCAACTTAATGTAATCAAATTCAGATTAAAGCAGTCTTAGACATTTTCTACTCCACAGTAAATATCTGTGTGTATATGTGTGTGTGAACATGCATGCACACACACACTTTTGCCAGGAGATCTATAGAGAGAAGGAGGGGTGGGAGAGAATTTATAAAATTAAGTGTTCCTAACAGCATTGGCTAACCGCAATCCATAACCAGAGACAGAAGCACAGTGATATGGACATAATCACACTCCCCACTTTTGTAGCAAACAACAACAACAAACAAACAATTCCACACAAGCAAAAGCAAGCAAAAGCCTAGGAGGTGGAATATGGGGAAATGAGTAATACACTAAGGAGGGAAGGGAGAAAAAAATGAAGAAATAAAAAGAATGGAAGTGAACATAGGAAAGAGAGGGTTTTTTCATGGTAACTGAAAGGAATGAATTTCATCAAGCAAGCAATTCTTCCCAAATATCCACTAAATTTCAAAGATATCTTTGCGACACCAATATTTGCAGCCGACTGCCCTTCTTTCTGTTTCCTGTGTTTTCAGCAACTTCTATGGCTATCAGCAAGTATAAAACCCACTCTTCCCTGTGCATCAACAGTCATGGGTGAAGGATTCCTTATTTCTTATTATGTCCCGACCTGCCTAGCTCTTGGAAAATAGCCATCACCCAAGCCAATCCAGCTCCCTAACCTGCTTATCATACTGTATTTCCTAAAACAGAATTCCCCAACTTTTCTGGGTTTGCAGACCGGTGGAGAGGGAGAGGAGATATGTTCCAGGTGAGCAGCAGACAAGAGTGGAATTGTGCAAGTGTGCATCTATGTGCACAAGTTTGCCCTCCACTGGCCCAGTTCTGAATGGCTCAAGGCCCGGTAGTGGGCCATGGCCTGGGGGTTGGGGACTCTAGCTTAAAATATTCTAGGTTTGTTTGTTTGTTCGATTTCTAGGCTGCCCTTCTTCTGAGACTCAGAGCAGCTTACAAGATAATAATACACAATAACAATAGAAATCGAAATTTACTAAAACATGACCTATACCCTATAAAACTTTAAAACATAGAAACATAGAAGACTGACGGCAGAAAAAGACCTCATGGTCCATCTAGTCTGCCCTTATACTATTTTCTGTATTTTATCTTAGGATGGATATATGTTTATCCCAGGTATGTTTCAATTCAGTTACTGTGGATTTACCAACCACGTCTGCTGGAAGTTTGTTCCAAGGATCTACTACTCTTTCAGTAAAATAATATTTTCTCACGTTGCTTTTGATCTTTCCCCCAACTAACTTCAGATTGTGTCCCCTTGTTCTTGTGTTCACTTTCCTATTAAAAAACACTTCCCTCCTGAACCTTTTTTAACCCTTTAACATATTTAAATGTTTCGATCATGTCCCCCCTTTTCCTTCTGTCCTCCAGACTATACAGATTGAGTTCATTAAGTCTTTCCTGATACGTTCTTTGCTTAAGACCTTCCACCGTTCTTGTAGCCCGTCTTTGGACCCGTTCAATTATGTCAATATATTTTTGTAGGTGAGGTCTCCAGAACTGAACACAGTATTCCAAATGTGGTCTCGCCAGCACTCTATATAAGGGGATCACAATCTCCCTCTTCCTGCTTGTTATACCTCTAGCTATGCAGCCAAGCATCCTACTTGCTTTTCCTACCACCCGACCACACTGCTCACCCATTTTGAGACTGTCAGAAATCACTACCCCTAAATCCTTCACTTCTGAAGTTTTTGCTAACACAGATCTGCCAATACAATACTTAGATTGAGGATTCCTTTTCTCCAAGTGCATTATTTTACATTTGGAAACATTAAACATTAAACTGCTTTGACTAAAACAATTAAATTAGTCCATCAATCCTTTAATCCCATACGAATCCTAATCACACTTCCATTCAACTAATCAATAATAGGGGCTGGAGAAAGATGGTCAGGCTCAACAGCCCCATGCTTGCCAGCATAGATGTGTGGGTGCAGTACAAATGTCTGGGAGGAGTTGGTTTCAGGGGTCAGGGGCTACCACAGAGAAGGCTCTTCCCCTAGGGCCTGCCAGCCAGCATTGCTTGGCTGACGGGACCTGGAGAAGGCCGACTCTGTGGGCCCTAACTGGTCGCTGGGGTACATGACGCAGAAAGACGGTCCTGTAGGTAATCAGGTCCTAAGCCATATAGGGCTTTAAGATTGATGACTTTAGTATTATGCTTCTCAAGCAGAAGCTAACCATTGCCTGACATGGGGGAGAACCAGCTTTTAAAATAATAGCAATTTAAAACATTTGAAAAAACAACAACAAAAACACCAACAGACAAATCTCCTGGATGTACAGCAACAAATGTAACAGCTACTGTGAAACCAATGATTGTGGTTGTCATGCTAACCATGCAAAAATCCCATTGAAATCGATGGTGCGAATTAGTCGGGAATAGTCCATTCATTTCTATGGGACATAGAGTTGAAAGTGATCTGAGCTAAGTACAGTATATCTGTATATATACTGTATATCATCATGCAAATTATGTCAAATATAAATGTACTATTTTACATAGTGCAGGTTAATCATTTTTAAATAAAGCATCTGTTTGTATTTTAATACATAACATATTTCAATTAATTCATTAAACACACTATCAATGCAACAACTCACATTAATTAGAGAGCTACATATCACAAAACATAAGAAATACCTCACGCTGCATACAAATGACAGAAAGAATCAGCAACATTATTTTCTTTCTAATTGTTTATGCACAGGATTACTACTCTGCTTTTCATTAAAGTTACAGTAAAAGCAGCAGTCATTAAAATGTTTATGTTACACAACGAATATCACACAACGCAATACAAAGGTATTAAAATAGTGAAACCAGTAAATCATCCATAAAGAAATAAATATTAGCGTAGCTCATATAAAATCCCCTATGAGGGTGGGAAAAATCACTGCAATTGTCAAAAGGCATGACACAGTCAGACAAGCTTTTAATCCACTTGGAAACCCTGACATAAAAAGCCCCAGGGTGAAACCTTGTGTGAAGTCCTTAGGGGAAACAGTAGAAGAGGAAAGAGCACATTATTTTTAAAGATGAACATAAGGAAAGCACTCGGTACTTAAAAATCTGGCCAAAAATACCCTCCAAAACACATAAGGAAGGATTAATTCACTCTAGCATCTGCAAAAGCATATAATGAAATGGAGAATATTGAACTTGACAGTGGCTTCATATGAATGTAGAACACACACACACGCACAGCTTGGTGGCATGTGCTGACAATGAGCATCCTGTATCACCTCTCACTGAGAAGCACTTGAGGGGTAAGCAACAATGGGGGGGGGGCAGGGAAGAGCATGAAATGTCTGTTACCAGGAATGAAGTTCAAAATTTTCCCCTACCAACTCTGTGGCCGTGGCTTGGTGGGTGTGGTTTGGTAGGCGTGTGACTGGATGGGTGGCCATGATCAAGTTGATGTCATTACTTTGTCCTAATGACTTACAAAAAGAAGATATACCAATTATTATAGACAAAACAATAAAAGAGGTACACAAATTCTTACATAAGAGCAATAAATATTTTTGTACCTTTTATTGTTTTGTGTATAATAATAATAATAATAATAATAATTATTATTATTATTATTATTATTATTATTATTTATTGGATTTATGTGCCGTCCCTCTCCGAAGACTCGGGGCGGCTAACAGCAATCATAAAACAGTGTACAATAATAATCCAATACTAAAAACGATTAAAAACCCATTACAGTGATCCCCCGTTTATTGCGTCCCCAACCATTGCGAACAGGGTACTTCGCTATTTTTCAACCCGGAAGTCAAAATACCATCTACGCATGCGTGCCCGTGGGCACGCATGCGTAGATGGCAACCGGGAGATCAGCTGCTGGGCGGCTTCCCCGAGTCTTCCCCCTCTTGCTGGCGTCAGCGAGGAGTTTCCCCACCGCCCACGCAAACTCCTCGCTGCCGCCCGCCCTTCGCCCGCCCACACCGTTCATTCTCGGCGCTTTCGAGCTGAGTCCGGGAGCGAATTCGCTCCCGGACTCAGCTCGAAAGCGGCGAGAATGAACGGCGTGGACAAGCCGTTCCTTGCCGCTTGCTATCGGCGCTTTTGAGCTGAGTCCGGGAGCGAATTCGCTCCCGGACTCAGCTCGAAAGCGCCTAGAGCCAGCGCCCCCCCGGACCCCCAACCCGGGTTTGGGGGGCTGCTAGGAAGCCCTCCATGCCGGCGGCAAACAGCCGCGCCGCCCCCAATCTTCGGCTCCTCGCTAGCACTGTGGGAGTAAAAACACCATCTGCACATGCGCAGATGGTGTTTTTACTTCCGCAGCGCTACTTCGCGAAAACCCGCTCGTTGCGGGGGGTCCTGGAACGGAACCCTCGCAACGAGCGGGGGATCACTGTAATATAAAAAAAACCAAACATACATACAGACATACCATGCATAAAATTGTAAAGGCTAGGGGGAAAGGGAATCTCAATTCCCCCATGCCTGGCGGTAGAGGTGGGTTTTAAGTAGCTTACAAAAGGCAAGGAGGGTGGGGGCAATTCTAATCTCTGGGGGGAGTTGGTTCCAGAGGGCCGGGGCCGCCACAGAGAAGGCTTTTCCCCTGGGTCCCGCCAAGCGGCATTGTTTAGTTGACGGAACACCTACTTGATGACCCAAGGCTCCAGCAACATCATGACCCCAAACTGGTTCCAGTAGAATTCATGACCCTGCTTGAAAGCTTCCAAGAGCTTCCATGGGAGGAGCCAGAGATGACAGCAGACCCAACCTCTCCAGCCAAAGCCAACTCCCCTCCTGAACTGTGCAAGTCCACTAGCATTCCTAAACGCCCTGCCTAATTACGGGACTATGTATGCAAAGTGGATGGTTCAAACCAAGAAGGGAGGGGTATTAGATATTAAGCCGGCCTGTTTACTCCAAGGTCCGCTGTCAAAGTGGGAAAATGGAGACTGCTGATTGGCTGAGCCATCTGACAGCTCCCTATAAAAGGGGAAACTGTCAGCCTGGCTCTCTGCTGGATATGTGTGTACATAGTTAAAATTAAGAGCTGTTGTCTTAAGTCTGTCCCAAGCCTCCTCAATCCCAGAACTTAACACTGTACTTGAGACTTGCAAGATTTTGATAATGTAAGCTAACGATAAAGTTATAATTAGTGCTCCTTAGTTTGCTTCTTAGCTGGACTATATTCCAAGGCTGATATCTGCCTAGAATTACTCAGGCCATGCAACAAGAGATCTATAGGTTGCCCTTGCACAAGGCTGTTTTTTTCTTGCCTGTCCTTTGATTGTAACACAGTGGTTCTCAACCTTTCCAATGCCACAACCTCTTAATACAGTTCCTCATGTTGTAGGGACCCCCAACCATACGTCTAGTGCCAATTCTCCCAACAGAGCTTTAAGCTGGTTGGCAGGAAGGTCAGAGGGACACCCCCACTGTAAAAGCCTGATTGGACAGATTGTAAAATTATGTTCCAAGGCACCAGAATAGAAGCTTTATTTCCTAACACAATGGGAAATTTGTCTTTTCCCAGGGTCTTAGACAATTCCTATGAAATGGTTGTTCAACCCCCAAAGGGGTCTTGATCCCAAGATTGAGAACTACTACATATATCACAATAGCAGGCCTGTTTTCCCCTACTCTTCCTCCCTGTCTGGATTGGATGTCTTGGAGTGCTTTCTCAAAAAAAATCCCATAGCCCAGGAATTAGTGATGTTGAAATTTCCTTGGTGCCTATCATAGTTCCCTCTAAGCTGAGCAGTGAGCAATCACTCACTTAAAAATCATCATCAACTCAGAGTTTTCCAAACCTGCCCAGAAGCCAAGAGGGAAAGAGTGAGAGGGAGGAGAGAGAGAGGAAGAGAGAGAAACAGATAGAAAAAAGAGAGGAAGGAAAAGAGAAAAAAAGAATGGGAGTAAGGAAGAGAGAAAGAAAATCAAAATCTAGTTTGAAACTAGCTCAACTATTTAAGTGGCATTTTGATATTGATAGAGTTGCCCTATTATGAGCTCACTGCTATAGACACACAATACAGTATTTTATTTTGAAATTCTCTGAGGCAAAACAGGGTGGTTTGTTTGTTTGTTTGTTTGTTTGTTTGTTTGTTTTTTATTTTTATTTTTTTATTTATTATTTCTGTACCACCCAGTCCCGAAGGGACTGCCGCTCAGACACTATACTTTTCCGCCCACCCACCCAAAAAAAAAATTAGAGGGAACATTGGTGCCTATTGTTTCCCTTTGAGTTTGGGGAACTGATTCTCTTGGGGAGGGGGGTGGGGAAGCTTGATTGTAGTCGCCTTGTGAGAATGTTTGTTGTTAAAAAGAAAGGATCCGATGGCAGAGGTGTTGGTTGCAAAAATAAAGGACAGATAAAAGCCAGACCTGTGTTCCTTAGCACAGATAAGATGAATATTAATTCTATAAGTAGGTTTTGTCCTTGTAACTCAGCAGTCAATGGGATTCTTTCATCATGTCTTCCTACTCATTTAATATGCAGCTCACCAAAGTGCTTGGACTCATCTGAGCTTGCTTAATTAATTCCAATCCTGCCTCCAATAGAGAAGTTGCAAAGTGTTTGGTGTGGGTTGTGAGAAGAGCAAATGTCCCTTCTAGAAGCAAAACAAAGATCCACCATATGAATCTCCCAAGAGAGTGAACCAGCAATGTTTACTGCCAACAATTGATTGGTGTTAACAATGTATTTACTTTTATTGTAATTAAAGTAAAATGATAATAGATGCATTCTGTTCATAACCCCAGAGTGTTTCACTTGTATTACTTTCTCCTGGGAATAAAGGGAATTTACCACCACAACATACTAGCACCAGCAATATTTTTTAAAAAAAATAAGGTCCTGATTCTGGCTGGAGGCTTCTACTTTATAGTTTTGTTGAAAGTAGTAGGGAGAGTCCACTGGGGTTCCTTGGAATAAACCAGCTCCCAAATCTAGAAGGCTCTATTACAACAAAGGCCTACATTCTGTATTTGATTGTTTTCTACCTCTCAAATGTAGATAATTGCTCAAGGCTCAAGGTAGTGTCTGGAGACCACAAGGGGGAAAAATGGATTCAAAAGCTACATGAACAAAATGATTATTTAGAACAGAGGTCTTCAAACTTGGCAACTTGTGGACTTCCACTCCCAGAATTCTCCAGCCAGTTTTACAGTTGCCAAGTTCGGGGACCCCTGATTTAGAACCTCTTTCAGAATTTCCATTGACTAAGATAGAGTTGCCTATAAATATCTATGCCAAGGGTGATGATTGGAGATTCCTGTTCATCATCTGAAAGAGAACTATTACGATAAAAGAAAAAGAATACTTCAGATTGCACGTTTATAGGGTCGATAACATTGAGAAGTTTGTGAAATCCCATGCTTTTTCAGCAAATTTGGGAACTATTGGGTTGTTTTGTTGCTGTTGTTCATGCCAATCTAAGAATGTCAGCATACAATTTTGTCCTTTTTGAACTACTTTGCATTTGCTATTATTTTTGACAATATGAGACCCGATACTTGTACATATTTTACTTCTCTTAGGCTAGAGTTTTCATCTACAAAGTACTCATTCCATGTACTCCTGGTCTGTATGTAAGCCAACAGAAATAGCCCTTTCATTTAAATTATACAATTTGTTTCCTGCTATTGTTGCACCAGGATTGTCTGTAATTGCCTATAAGATTGGGTAATTAGAATATTGAATAGAATAGGATAGGATAGGATAGAATAGAATTCTTTATTGGCCAAGTGTGATTGAACGCACAAGGAATTTGTCTTTGGTGCATATGCTCTCAGTGTACATAAAAGAAAATATACATTTATCAAGAATCATGAGGTACAACACTTAATGATTGTCATAGGGGTCAAATAAGCAATCAGGAAAAAATTAATATTAATAAAAATCTTAATAATTCAAGCAGCAAGTTACAGTCATACAGTCATAAGTGGGAGGAGATGAGTGATAGGAATGATGTAAAAAAGTAATATTAATAGTAGTGCAAACTTAGTAAATAATTTGATTGCCTATAATATTAGATAGTTGGAACATTGTCTTTTGTTATTGCTGCGTGGGTGAAATGGAGGAGGGGAAATTGTTTCTTAATTGCTTTTTAATTGTTTCTTAAAGCAACTAAAACTTTCAGCAATTGCACTTAGACTTACATACTGCCCCATAATGATTTCTAACACTCTCTGAATGGCTTACAGAGTCAGCATATTTTCCCCAACAATCTGAGTCCTCATTTTACTGGCCTCAACAGTATGGAAGGCTGAGTTAACCTGGAGCCCAACAGGATCGAACTCTAGACTGTGGGCAGAGTTTGCTTGCAATACTGCATTCTAACCACTGCACCACCAGGGCTCTTATAAGTTAAGGGTTAAATTATATGTACCAAGAATCTGTCTCTATTTCTTATGAATTAATTTAAGGTAGAAGGGGCTATCAATAAGCCCTTCAGCTAAAAATGAGGATGCCAACTACAATGAGATGCATCTGGTTTGCACAGATTGCCTTAAACAATAATGTATTTACAAACTATGCTCATGGGAACACTCTTCACAGAAGAAAGTAATCACCCAAGAAAAATTGAACAAGCTTGTAGCAATATGCCTATTGGGTAAAATCTTGAACAACCTCCATCTCCCTACTACATAATATCAACATTAATACATGTACACCCACTTTTAAAATGTTCCCTAACTTATAACATGTTTTTCATGACTTTTGAATGAAATCGATATGGAATCATATCTAAGATTTAAAATGTCTTTGTTTTTTAAAAACAAAAACGGTTTCCTTTAGCAGTGGTGGCAAACCTATGGCATGGGTGCCACAGGTGGCACACAGAGCCATATCGGCTGGCATGCAAGCCATTGCCCTAGCTCAGCTCCAATGCGCATGTCTGTGCCGGCCAGATGATTTTTGGCTCACACAGAGGCCCTAGGAGGGTGTTTTTTGGCTCCCAGGGAGCCTCATGAGAGATGGAGGAGGGCGTTTTAACCTTCCCCTGGCTCCAGGGAAGCATTTGGAGACTGGGGAGAGCAAAACACAAGCCTACTGGGCCCACCCAAAGTTGGGAAAAAAGACCTTTTCCGGCTTTCAGAGGTCCTCCAGGGTTGGGAAAAGCTGTTTTCACCCTACCACATATTCATCTGGCTAGCATCCTTAGTCTGGTCAGCTTCAGCATGTTATTTTATCCCCTCCTTGCCTTTCGTAAGCTCCTTAAAACCCACCTCTGTCGTCAGGCATGGGAGAATTGAGATATTCCTTCCCTCCAGGCCTATACAATTTATGCATGTTACATTTGTTTATATGTTTGGTTTTTAATAAGGGTTTTTAATTATTTTAAATATTAGATTTGTTATATGTTGTTTTATTATTTCTGTTAGCCACCCCGAGTCTACGGAGAGGGGCGGCATACAAATAAATAAATAAATAAATAAATAAATAAATAAATAAATAAATAAATAAATAAATAAATAAATAAATAAATAAATAAATAAATAAATAAATAAATAAATAAATAAATAAATAAATAAATAAATAAATAAATAAATAAATAAATAAATAAATAAATAAATAAATAAATAAATAAATAAATAAATAAATAAATAAATAAATAAATAAATAAATAAATAAATGTTGTGATTCCGTCTGAGGCCCCTCAGGGAACGGCTGATCCTCTGCCGGCTTCCTGCTCAGAGGGGGAGGATGAGGAACAGGAGGTTCGGGCAGACGGGGAGGAGGAATCTCAGGCTGAGGGAGAGGGAGGACAGCCAGAGTCCCCCGAGAGGGAGCTCTCCCCAGCAAGCAGCCTGGATTCCTTAGATGAAAATGCACAAGCAATCATCGATCTCCGGCAGAGAAGAGCAACACAACGAAGGGGACAATTAGCCAGGTACTTTCAGCACTAAAGAGACAACAGCTGGGTTTGGGTGTGGTGCTCTCTGGAAAGGCTGAAAAGGCAGACCCACCCTTCCTGGCTTATGGAGTATTATCTTTGGGAGTCCTGGGACCTGGCTGTGATCTTTGGCGTCTTGGAATTCTGGTTTGTGACTTTGAATACTGAAACCTTGGGGGGGAAAGGTGTGGGTCTTATTCTCTACAGTGGTGGGTGTGCCAGCAAGAAGTCTGCTGTATTGTCTGGCCATCAGGACTCTGCTGTGAAGTCTCATAGCCTGCCTGTTGGGAAGAATATCGCCGGCTCGACTTACCGGACACGGGGCTTTTGCGGAAGGGCCGGGCAGACACCGGACTCTTGCATGGCGGCCGCCATCTTTGTTTTCGGCCGAAATCTCGCGAGACGAGATTTCGGCCGGGAAAGCCAGGCCCACGTGGCCTGGAATGACGTGGGGACCGGGCGGGGCTTGCTGGCCCTATTTAAGGGCTGCAGGCCCTGGGCCAAGCCTGTTCGCCCGGACCCAGTCATAGGAGCAGACACTTGGCTGTCTGCTCCTGGTGCCTTTCGGCGGCCGCGTGGAGGCGGCCGTCGTTTTGGAGGCCTCGTTGGAGGCTGGAGGTGGCCTGCTCGTCGCGGGCAGCAGGCTCGGCCCATCCGAGGCTGGCGGTCTGCCCGTCTTCCGAAGGAGTTCTTGGGCAGCACCAGCTTGCGGACGTGTGAGGCCTCCCACCCCCACCCAGCTGAAAGGCGGCCGCGTGTTGCGGTCGCCATTTTGAGAGCCTCATCGGAGGCTCGGGGGAATGGTTTGGGGGGCTTCGGGTCTGGCGGGAAGGCCAGGCCTGGTGCCGTTTGGCTGTTGCCCCCCCTTTCTGGGGGGGGATCTTTCTGGCAGCCCCTTTGGGGATGTGGGGGGCTCGGGCGGAGGGCTCGCGTGTGCGGCCCCTCCCGTCTCGCGGCCCCCAAAAAACAAGACATAAAAGAAATAAAAATAAATAAACATCAATGAATAAAAAATAAAAAAGGCCCCTTGGGGACGTGGGGGGCTCGGGCGGAGGGCTCGCGTGTGCGGCCCCTCCCGTTGCGTGGCCCCCGAAAAACAAGAAAAATAAATAAACATAAAATACATAAAAGTAAATAAAAATGGAGGACAGTTGGGCCCGTGGCAGCTTCCTGCTGCTGCGCTGCCTGTTTGGGCAGGGGCCTTTTGCTGCCCTCTTGGGGGGCCCTGGTGGCCCCGGTTCCTTCATGTGTAAAACAAGAATCACGGGTACACAAGATTATATTAATAATAAGGGGACTGATGATGGTTCTATTATTTCACATATTTATATGGAACCATGGACATAATGGCAAGAGAGACCCATTGGTCCCTCTGGTCTGCCCTTGTTCTGTTCTGTATTTTATCTTGGGATGGATATATGTTTATCCCAGGCATGTTTGAATTCTGTTGCGGTGGATTCATCTACCGGGCCTGCTGGAAGTTTGTTCCAAGCCTTGGCATTTCAGTGAAATCATGGACAAACTTCAGTGCAGTTATGGTCCAACTTAATTATTTAAATATTGTTGCCACTCGGTCCCAGTTTCTTGGGGTTTTTTGTTTCGGGGGGGGGGACACCTGTACCCAGGTTTGCCCCCCCCCCGGCTCCTAGTGCAGGAACACAGGCCCCTGGGGCTGCTTTTGCCAGGGCCTGGTGTGTCGGGGGTGGGGGGGTTTGACCCCGCCAACCCAGGCTGTAGGGCCTTCGCCTCTTTTGACGGCTTACCCGTCGGGGCCAGGGAGATTTGACATGGGGGCCACCACAGTGTGGGACCCGTTCTTTGCATGTCATGGGTTTGCTGCAGAGGGGCTTGTTTCCCCCCTTTTGTATGTACAGCCATGCGTGTGGGAAGGCGGGGCTCCCATGCCGCTTCACTGTGCCCCTGCCCCTAAAAGGGGACGGTTAGGAGGGGAGGGGGTCCAGGGTACAAACCCCACCTACTGGGGGGAAAGCTGGGCCCTGCCCAATTAATTTACAAAACAACAACAACAACAACATTGGGGTTGGTTGAGGGACGACCACCCTCGCTCGAGAGCGGCCGCTCTCTTGCTAGGTTTCTCCAAGGGATTCAGGATCCCTTACATGGGTTCGAGCAAGCCTTTGGGTTCAACAACCACAGGTTGGTTGTGGGGCATGACGGCATTGTTCGGTCCGGAATAGCATAAGAGGTGGACATGGGGAGGGGCCTTGGGCCCTTCCCGGAGCCGCCCTTCCCGAATCTTGGGGTCTCCCCATTAGGGGGGTCCCCTGCAAGGTGGGTGATGAATTTAGGTTGATTCACCACTTGTCTTTTCTTAAAAGGGAGTCAGTGAAGGATTTCGTTCCTGACGAACTTTATTTAGTCCGGCTCGCATCCTTTGATGCGGTCGTGGCCATGGTAAGGCAGTGTGGGGTTGGAGCCCTTATGGATAAATGCGACATTAAGTCAGCATCCCGGCTCTTCCCCATGCACCCGGTCGGCTTCGGGCTTTTGGGCTTCCATTTCATGGGTGTTTTTATGTGGTCGGGGTTTTACCCACGGGTGGCTCCGTCTCATGCTCTCTTTTGGGCGAGCTCGAGCACTTTATTGGAGTGGGCGCTCAGGAGGCGCAGCGGTCTGGGCTCGGCGTTCACTACCTCGAGGGTTTCTTGGTGGCGGGGACTACGCGGGCAGAGCACTGCTTTGCTCTGCTGCGGGTCTTCAAAGCCCTTTGGCTCTGTTGGGGGTGCCTTAGCCCCTGCGGGGACCGAGGGCCCCGCCACCGGGATTACCTTCCTCGGTATTGACTTGGACTCAGAGGTGCAATCTTCTAGATTGCCCCTGGACAAGTTGACTAAAATTAGGGATAACCCGGGTACGGTTCTGGGCTGCAGGAAGGTCACCCTTTGGCAGCTCCAGAAACTAGTTGGGATACTTAATTTTGCCCGCCGGGTCGTGGTGCCGGGCAGGGTTTTTTCTAGGTGGTTATATGCTGCGATGAGGGGGCTCCGTTTGCCCCATCATCGTACCCGCTTATGTGCAGGGGTCAGGGCTGACCTCTGCGTGTGGCGGGAGTTCTTAGAAAGTTTTAAGGGGTTGTCTTTTTGGAGGCAAGAGCTTCTTTGGAAGCTGAATTGCAGTTGTGTTCTGATGCTGCGGGGACCTGTGTTCGGTGCAGGGTGTTAGGTGACCAGCGGTGCTGGTCTGCGTGGCCTCCAGAATGGAGGGCCTCTGCAGTGGTTAAGGATTTGACCTTTTTTGGGAGTTCTTCCCCTTGATAGTGGCCCTAGAGCTTTGGGGTGAGCAGTCTAGGGCAAGACTGTGCATTTTGGTGTGACAGCCTTGTGGTTGTCCACGTTGTGAACGCCCTGTCCTCAAGAATGACAGGGTCATGCGGCTTTTCCGCCATTTGGTGCACAGGTCCTTGTCCCTGAACACATTGTTTGTGTCTTGGCATGTCCCCGGGTTGGATAACGGGGTTGCTGACGCCTTGTCCCGTGGTCAGTTGTCCCGGTTTCGGACCCTGGCCCCGTGGGCACGTGTGTCGCCAGAGGTTTTTTCCTGTCCTTTGGAGCCTGGGTGGGCTCCGGGGCAGTGGAGAGTAGGGGCTTGCTGGGCTACGGCACTCTCGGGAGTATCTGGCACTCTGGGGGGCTTAGCAGCAGGCAGGTGAAGAGTTTGGGGATTGCAGGCAGTATACGGGTTACCCCTATAGCTGGCCTGCCCCAGTTGTGTACCCGGCCATATTTGTGTCCAGCTTAGGCAGCGTGGCCTTTCAGTTAGGACTATGATGGTCCAGGTTGGCCGGCTTCGCCTTTTGTCTAAGGCGGGGGCGGGGTTATTGATTTACGGTGACTTCCGCATCGTGACGGTGCCGGAAGGTTGGGCCAGGGCCTTATCGCAGGCCGTCAGGTCATTTTGTACCTTCCACCTCATTACCTCAGTTAGGTGGGTGCTAGTATGTAGGGTTTGGCCAGGCCAAGTATGGATCCCGCCATTCGGGAACGCTCGTTCTCGAGAGGCGCTGCCACTAGTGCGGTAACGGCCTCTCGATACGGAGGATTCGGGAAGTCGCTCGCCGGCGGTCAACGGCCTGTTTTAGTGTACGAACGGCCTGTTGAGGGTCCGGGTAAGATCTTAGGCCAGGTGCCTCCTTTGGTCCCCTTCTATTCAACCCCGCCAGGACGCGACCGACGGTGTTGCTTGGGGTCATGAGCGCTCCGAGACCACTCAGCAACAAGTTGCCATCGGGGGTGGGGACCCTGCCGTCGTGGCGGCTGGGTCCTGGTTGTCTGGCTGGGGAGATGGGGTGTGCGGTGGGACGGGCGTTTCTACCGCTTGCTGGGAGGGCGGCATCCCATTGCTGCGCCCAGGTGGTCCTGGGAGGGCGGCATCCCATTGCTGCGCCCAGGAGGTGCTGGGAGGGTGACATCACGTTGCTGCGCCCAGTTGGTCCTGGGAGGGCAGCATCCCATTGCTGCGCCCAGGTGGTGTCGGGGGGGCGGCATCCCATTGCTGCCCCCAGTGGGGCTGGGAGGGCGGCATCCCATTGCTGCGCCCAGTCGGTGGCCAGGGGCGGCATCCCATCGTTGCGCTCAGAGGTGTGCTGGGAGGGCGGCATCCCATTGCTGCGCCCAGTTGGTGCTGGGAGGGCGGCATCCCATTGCTGCGCCCAGTTGGGACTGGGAGGGCGGCATCCCATTGCTGCGCCCAGTCGGTGCCGGGGGTCGGCATCCGTTGCTGCGCCTGGAGGTGTGCTGGGAGGGCGGCATTCCATTGCTGCGCCCAGTTGGTGCTGGGAGGGCGGCATCCCATTGCTGCGCCCAGTTGGTGCTGGGAGGGCGGCATCCCATTGCTGCGCCCAGTTTGTGCCGGGCGCGGCATCCCATTGCTGCGCCTGGATGTGTGCTGGGAGGGCGGCATCCCATTGCTGCGCCCAGTTGGTGCTGGGAGGGCGGCATCCCATTGCTGCGCCCAGATGGTACTGGGAGGGCTGCATCCCATTGCGGCGCCCAGGTGATGGGTCTTGCACTGTGGTGGCAAGGACCTGTGTGGGCCTGGGGGTCGTTTCGATCTGCCAGGTTCGCGAAGCCTGCGGTGGCTTCGCACTGTGCGGCCCTCCGCGCAAGTGGTGTGGTCGAGATCCTCTTGGGGATCGCTTGGTGGGACGCCATTTCCCTTAGGGCCCTTCACCGGGTTAGAAGGGGAGTTAAGGCCTAGGGGACGGTAGTCAGAAAGTTAGGCGGGGTGGTTGTGGCCCATCCCCGCATCACCATAGATCAGCTGTGGCTTTACCTGGCTGCTGGTCTTCCTCTGTCAGAACTGAGGAACACCACTTTCTTACAGGACCTGCAGTGTCTCTGCGTGAGCTGGCGCAGTTAGAGGGGGGAGTCGGGGGGCCAAGATAGAGATCTGACCCCCGCTCCGTGGCAGGTTAGGGGCGGAAATCTGGGTGGTGGTTCAGCAACTGCGCGTTCTCCCTTGGGCATCTTTGGGGATGATTGACAGGTTCTCTCCAAGCTCATGGTGGGTGCTACCTGCGCACTTGGGGGGAACCTGTCTTTGGGTCCCGCTATTGAAGTCCCAGGGTAGGGGTGAGCCGGCGGGACCCCCCTCATGCGAGTGCATGGCAGGGTCTCAGGTGAGGGAGAGGTCCCTCACCTGGACCAGCATCGAGCTACGCCCTTAGTTGCCCAGGAATGTTGACCTTTTACGTCATTTCCGCCCCGGAAGTGTTTGTTTGACCCTGCAGGTCCACTGTTTCCGGGTCATAGTTGAATATATTGATTTATGCAAATTTATGCTAATTAATGCTAATTTAATTAATAAATTATGCAAATTTATTTTAATAAAAATGACCCAAGTTTAAATCCAGCTCTGGTGTCCGTGTCGTTACTCCGTCTCTTCTGCAACAGGTTTTTCTCTGTGTTTATTTTTCAAACTATAAAGTGCTTTTGCTTTTACCAGCGTGTCTGGCTGCTTTTTCCAGTTGGTGTTGAAGTCTGGGGGCACCCAGACAGAACAATCAATCAATCAATCAATCAATCAATCAATAAATAAATAAATAAATAAATAAATAAATAAATAAATAAAACAGGTTTTTTTGAGGATTTTATGTCAACCAGGAAGTAATGGAAGATGCTGCTAACATAGATCAGATTAGGTAATGATGCATGTTTTTTTTTAAAAAAAACAACTGTATCAAAGTCAATGGAAATGTTGAAGCTAAAGAACAAAATTTGTTGGCATGAAACTTTCTCTCTATCTGCTTAATGCATTAATGTTATAGTATAATGTAGATCACTCCTTTTTTTATTTTTAACAAGTAGAAAGTCAGCCAGCTCTTTCAAATTCAGATTTTAATTTCATGAACAAACTATTTCCTTTACTCTAAAACTGCAAACTTGAATTAATGTATGGCTTTTCTTTCTTCTTTCTTCAACTAATTAAAACAATGATCTACTATATATATATTGTGAATAAATCAATGGGAACAATCATCTGGCCTTGTGGTCACTGTGATCTAGCCTTTATATTAGTTTTTGCATATACTCATTAGGCAATATAACATAACTAGTCTGCATAGTTATGCCAATTGCATCTGAAGTAAAATCAAAGGTCAGATTCTGGATTCTCTATGTGGATCTATGCATCCATATAAGGAATATATATTCAGCTGAAAGAATGAATAAATGAAAGGAAAAAAGAACTTCTAAGAACAAACCCTGATGATGATGTTACCAAGTTGGGTGATGAAAAGTTTTCAAGAAAACAACCAAACTCAGAGAACACCAAAATATTTCTTTTTAGAGAAAAAATAATATTGTGGCATATATAAACAACTAGAATTATAAAAGAGATATGTTTTTTTACAAAATTAGATCAAATTTAAATTAATTTCATTTAATTTATTAAATTTATAGGCAGTGTTGTGGTTGGCTCTGGGCCAGCTCCTACAGCATGGAATTTTGATGCTGATTTATGGGAATCCTCAGTTTATCAGAGACCTGTTTTGTTGCCAGCGGAATCGGACAGTGAAGTTGGCTCACAATCAGGGACAGACAGTGGGGGAGAGGAAACAGATGGGGAGATGGATGCAGCCAGCCCACCAGTCAGTGCTCCAATTGGTGAGTCATCAGAATCGGAGGATGACCCACTTGTGGATTGCCTGTGTGTGCAGGCTTGTGGCATGAAGGGCACGAAGGGAACAGTTGCGCAGGCATCTCAGAAGATAAGTGAGCACACCTGTTCAAGGGGTAATTATGTTAATGAGTTTGTGCTAAATACGGGCGTTGGGAAGCATGGGCTGTAGGCGTTTATCTGTTTGGGAAAGAGAGACTTTTGAAAGAAGATTGCTACAGTGTGGAGAGCTCGTAGTATTAAAGGACTTTTAGTGAACTTTGGATATTTCATGGTTAAAGAATTTTTGAGGACTTTTGGCATGTGTTGCTGTGTGGATTTACAGCTGTCTTATCTACTCCTTTGTTTTGGCATGCTTCCACATCCAAAGATTTTCAGGTGAGAGTAATTTGACTCCTCTCGGAGCTTGTGTTTCAAGACTGTTTTATAAACTTGCTTTCTTCCTTTTGACTGTGTGTGTTTGAAACTTATTCCAAACTCACTGGGGGCTAATTGCCAATAGCCCAGCATAACAGGCAGCCCAACTCCTTGCGGACTCTGGGTGGAATACAACAAAATTTAAAAAATCACAAAACATAAACTTTTTGCAAAACCATGAAGAACAGAACCAGTGGTGGGATTCTAATTGTTTTACTACAAGTTTTGTGGGCGTGACTTGGTAGGTGTGGCTATGTGGTCATGTAACTGCATGGACATGGCTCTCTAGCCTTAGGCAAGGATGGACCATACTCTGAAATGCTGGGAATGCTGTTCTGGCAGTGGAAATAGAGTGCATAGCCTTGCTCCTTTGCCGCCGGGTGTGCATATGCCATGCATGAGCAACCGGCACGATTCTGGTTAAAAATTACCAGTTTTTTTGTGCATAGCCTGCTTTCCCACATCACAGGAATATCTCAGCACAGTGATGGTGCCCCAAGCAAGTCGTGGCCTTTGGGAGCAGCAGTGCTGCTCCCGAAGACCACAACTCGCTCGGGGCACCATCACCACGCCCAGAAATGCCTACAACACAGAAGAAAACAGAACAGGCCACGTGGTTGGAGCTCAGGCCCCATGCCATGTTCTTGGCAGGAGAGCACTCAAGATAAGGGCCAGTGGCTGGGTGGCGGCACAGTGGAACATGCAGGCTGCTCGTGGCAGAACCGCCACGAGTGGAGTGGGTGAGTGGATGGAGCTGCTGCTCGTGGCAGAGACACCTCGAGCAATGAGGTGAAGTGGGCAAGTGGACAGGAGCATGGATGGAGCTGCTGCCCACAGTGGAGAAGACAGGCCACTCATGGCAGAGCTGCCACGATCAGAGCCGCTGAGCAGACAGGCTGCTCGTAGCAGAGCTGCAATTTGCGGTGCAGTGGGGCAAGTCCTAGCTGTCATCTTACTTGTCAGTTCTGGGCCTTTTTGCTTCTGTGCATTCTGCTTCTGCACTCCGGGCCCTTTCTGGTAGCTTCAGGAATGGTGGCCCGCCACTGGGCATATGCAACAATATGCTATTGTTTCTTCCAGCCTCCATAATGTGATTTCTGTTCTCCATTTTATTCTAAGCATCCCCCTCTGTCTCTGATGATCCAAGAGATCTATAAAGGATGGCATTGGAGAAAGCCTTGTTTAATCAACCAAATTGTCTTGTTCCTTCCCACAAAGGTATTGTTTGTTTATTTATTTATATTTTTTAGTTTTTATTTATTTATTTTGTCAAGTACGAATTGGTAGTATACAAAGATATAACAATGTTTATATACGTGATACTAGTAAGAGAGAAACATTAGGACAGGGAACGAAAGGCACAGTGGTGCACTTATGAATGCCCCTTACTGACCTGTTAGGAATTGGGAGAGGTCAACAATGGATAGTCTAAGGGTAAAGTTTTTGGGGTTAGGTGATGATACTACAGAGTCTAGCAGTGAGTTCCATGCATCAACTACTCAGTTACTAAAGTCATATTTCCTGTAGTCAAGTTTGCAGGGGTTTACTTTAAATTTGTATCTGTTGTGTGCTCGTGTATTGTTGTGGTTGAAGCTGAAGTAGTTGTTGACGGAAGGACTGTTGCTTTATGCACCACCAAGAATTGCTAATAGAAAGAATACATTTACACGGAGTGTGGAATTGAGCCCTCTCTTTCCATTATAGTGAACTACAACTCCCAAGAACTCCTAACCACCTGGGCATGAAATTCTGCAAGATTTGGAGAGACAAAGAGTTCTCGACCCTGATTTATATTATGACATACGTCAACATTGGGTGGAAAATATGATTAAAATCAACACAGTAAATATTACTTGAGTGAAGCTGGACTCATAGAGATCTCATAGACATGCAATCTTTTCTTGACCACTCTGAAAAACTGGTTTACCTTTGCCCTCCTTCAGGATATTTTTCAGTAACTATTTTTGGTGGTCTCCTATCCAAGCACTTATCAGGTCCAATCCTGAATAGTTTTTCAAAGTGGTCAGATGCTGCCATCTAGCTGGGCAATAGTCACTATTTTGGATTAGTCTGCATATGCTGATTTCAGTATAAGTAAATAAACAGTTTATAGGCATGTGAGACTGAATGTAGAAGTACATATATCCATGCATAAAATATATTTCATATTTATTTTAATTATATAATGCACACACTCAACCAACTTCACAATATGCAATATACTACACTAGATAAATAGGGTGTCTGAATTGGGATAAATAGGGTGTCACAGCATAAGTTAATATCCATGAGTTGATCTGCCAGACTTCATAGTTTCTCTTGCCACATAATGTAGGCTCTTCCATATTCTGCAACGCCATTAGCCTCTTCGCCATGATGACATGAAACTACTTTTCATAGATAGGCAATTATTTATTTTTTGACTTGGGTAATCCAAATGGCAAAGAATCTGGCAGCTTCCCTAGAAAATAGTTTCACTGTCTGCATGCTAGTATTTTAACAGATATATTTGTACAAGGCTAGTCAACCTAACTTCAAGCTTGTAGTCCTGTAGATATTCCTTTATTTCTATTATTATTGATATATTTTTTCATATAGATTTATTAATATTTTACAGGAAAAAACTAAATCAAGAGAGGAAAGATGAAGAAATAATAGAGGGACAATAAAATACCAAATAAAAGAGAGGAAACAATACACAAAAGAAGAAATGACTTTCAATTGCTTTTATAGCACATGCAGCACATTCCTGCAGTCAAGTTTGGAGCTGTTTATTTCAGTTCAACTCTTGTTCTCCAACTTCCATTTTTAAATAATCTACAAATTATTTAAATTATCCTAGTCATGAAATCCATATGTCATGTTTTAATTTTTTTTTCTGTTTCCCACAAGGGACTTCCAATTGGTATTAAATTTGGCCAGTGTCTCTTCTCTAATTAGTGCCATTGGTTTTCACATCCCAGCCAGCTTTAACAAGCATACTTCCATTGGAGCTACTGTTGAATCCTTACAACTTTGTCTACATAGTATTGTCTTGCTGCCATTTTTCCAAACTTTTGTCCATCAACCCTAACAAAAAATATCTCTGTCCTAAATTGTACACTGACCTGCAAAATTGGATTAACATATGGATTAACATCAGTCGTACCGATGTCTTAAATGACCTGGTATAAGGTGGTCTGTTTTCCAGACCAAAGCAAAAGACATGTGTTGTGTCTGTGTGTGTGTGTGCATGATAGAGGGACCACAACCATGCAGTTTTGAGCTTTCTTTCACATTAAGCTACATTTAATATTCATTTCACATTTTTTTCCTATTAATTAAAAGTAAACCGTATATTGTATGGTACATTATCCCTCTAACAGCCCCATGCGGTGATCATGAAGTGGAAGACTAATGGTGTAGACTTTAGCATTTAGTTTTAAGCAGAATAATTTACATATCTGTAAGAAGAGTCCAAGGCATATGTAAATAAGCAAAAGTCTGATAGCAAGACCCTTGCCTACTTGGCTACGGACAGGAGTGCCATGAACTGTGTATTTATTCCATCAGTCAGCTAATTTAATGAGACTTTACCCAGCATCTTTTTCTGCAGGGAAAAAAAAAATACCCACAAAAGATATTATTAAGGAGAGACATGTGGCAGTAAGAAGAATGTGTTTGTTTGCTTTTTCTATTATATTAGCCCAAAAAGCAAAGGTGATCTCATCATTAAAAGTCACATTTTTAATGGATCAAAAAAAAGATCTATTGATTTATGCTCAGGCTTCAGAATTTGGAACTGATTATAATTTACTAAAGGGCCATACGTACGGGGTGATATTAAAACCTTAGCCAAAAGCTATATGAAAACAGAACTAGAAAATAGAGGAACAGAGCAACTGTCTCTTTATCTCTGGATGCTACAATTTTAAAAATGCATACACTGCAGAAATAAAACGAAAATGCATGAGTGAAGCAAACATATTGTACTTTGAATTCTAATGCAGCATCCTATGTCACAACAACCATAATTATTTGAGGGCTCGCAATCTCAAAGCTACCTCTATCAGCCATGTTGTTTTGTTTGCTATGTCCAGAAAAAAGCGAACTTGGAACTGGAAAACCAGAAAGGGACATCCAAAAAAAGTTTTCCATTTTCTTCATATGAAAGGAAACCCACAATACTCTTCCTTTCGCTGCTTCTCTAAAAATGTTGTTCATAATGTTATATTGCTTGCTTGGTTGTTTAAAAGTTCTTATGCCTTTCTCTCTCTTGCCTTTCATTCAGACATTCATTGGAAAGTTGTAAGATTGGGATTTTTAAAGTTTTTTCGTTGGTCTGCCAGGAATTAGACCTCTAAAAGGAGAAAGAGTTATGGGGGGGGGAGGAAAGGAGCAATCCTGAACAATCAATCAATCAATCAATCAATCAATCATAATGGAATTCAGTGCTGTTTTCACCTTGTTTCCCATTAAAATTATAGTTTGGAACAGCTCTTCTGCTGCAATGAGTGTGTTCTCTGATAGAGGTAGCTTTGAGATTGCGAGAGTAACCCCATACTGTACCAATGGCTTTAGAAAAAATATATGCCTCAATCTTTTAGCACCCAGCTGGAGAAAAGCATTTTTAAAACTAATGTAAATATTATTGTTGTTGGTTTTAGAGTCATACAGGTGTTTAGCCTGGATTTGGCATTTTTATCCAGTGACTTCCAAGGATCCGGGATAGGCAGATATTGTTGTCTAGTAATGGTGGCAAGTGTCATCATCACAAGAGGTAAGCTGTTCCAAATCTGCCTTTTGCAATTGACGATAATTTTGTCAATGCTGATAGCGTTTAAATGGTGCTACAGTTATTGTGGGATTGCATTCAAGGTGCCTCTTAATACTGATATTGTTAATGGTCTTGAAAGTAAGAGTATCTTATAACCATTAGTGTATTGATACTGTGTTTTTAATTTGTTGAAGGATTGATTGATCAAAGTGCATCACTTTCTGCACTTAACAAGCACATAAATAAACCTGGTCCCCAGGATGAGACCTCCCACCTTGGCCTTTCAGGTCACCCAACGGCGCACCCATAGTTGCTGTAATTTATTTATTTTATTTTATTAATTTGACTTCTATGCTGCCCAATCCCGAAAGACTCAGTAAGCAAGTGGGCAATCCTTCTTGCTGCTCTTTTTCTCTTTCTTTCCATGTTTCCCAGCATTCAAGAGAAGTTTTTGCAGAACGTGTGCCAAACATGATAATTTGAGCCTAGTCATGTGCCTCGGGTGAGAATTCTGGGTTTGTTTGATGAGCCATTTGTTTTTGCTGTCTACCCATGGTACTCTTGAGAGACTTCTCCAACACCAGCATTCAAAAATATTAACTTTCTTTCTATCCTGCTTCTTCAAAGCCCAGTTATGGCTTCCTTAGAATGTGACAGGGAAAAGCAATACATGCACAATTCTTTAGTATAGAGAACATAGCAAGTGGGTTTCTTTTACAAGTCCTTCACTGGCAACCTATCGAGTGCCGGTCTGTAGTGTACTTCTTGGCTGATGCTCCCTTTACTATTGATAGTTGATCCTAAAAGGCATGAGCTAGCCACCACTTCAATAACTTCATTGTCAGTTCTGGTTTTGTCAACTTTGGTTTTCTTTATGTTTAATCTAAGTTTCATTTTTTTTCCCTGGGCTCCTTGACTTTCATTACTAAAGCTTCCCGATCCTTTGCCTTTTTCAAGTGGTGAAAATAGTATTGTCAGAATAGTGTAGGTTATTGATGTTTCTTCCTTTTAAAACATGTTCCTCTTATTCCAGCCTTCTCCTCAATATATATTCAGCATATAGGTTGAATACAGCCTGGTCTCATTCCTTTTGCCAATGTGAAGTCAGTCTGTTTTAACATATCCTGTCTGGATATTAGCTTGCTGACTTGTGGTAGGTTTCATATGAGGACAAGGAAATCTTTTGGGATTCCCATTTTTCTACATGTTGACATGGTCAACATCATTGAAGGTATTTCTCTAGTTAATGAAGCATATATTGACTTATCTTTTTTAGTATTTTTTTTAGTATTCTTTGGCTTTTTCAATTATTCTGCATGTCTTATCAGTAATGGCTCTTTTTCCTCAGCCCTTTCTACAACATCTGGTCTCTCCCTTTCCATATAAGGAACTAATTTATTTTGCATAATTCTAAATATTATTTTACTAGCATGTTTTCCTTCTTAGTTTTTCTAGTTTTGGCATTCCAGCCAATCACAAGCAGCACACTTCTTTGCACGTTCTGAACTTCTTCATAACACTAATTCTCCTCCTCCTCCTCCTCCATCAGGGCTTCAAGCATTAACCTGGATAACTACCATATTATTAGAAGGGTCCATGAAGTCCAATTGATATTATTCATCAATTGTATTGTACCCAAACACTATGTGATCTTTGCTGTAACCTTCATGACTATGAAAAACAATGTCGTTCCTTCTTTGTTTTTCACATGTTGAGAAGTATAGTAATCAGTGTGGTCATTTGACTGAAAATGTCCAATTCCAGTCCATTTCACCGATCTTAAAGGTGTCAATTCATTTTATCTTTCACTGTGTTGAATTGACATTTTGTAATTAAATGATAATCTGTAAGCCATCATGGAAGGGCACAGCTCCATAAACGATGGCTTGATTTGTAAAGCCTTACTTCCAATTTCACTGTATTTTCCCTTTAAATGCAAACATTACTTAGAAGCACCAATCTGTTCTTTCCACTTTATCCCACATTCAACCTTTTCTGCTTCTTCCCATCTTACCAAAGCCAAACAAAGCAGTATTCTCAGTTATCCCAAGTCTCCACAGAGCAGAGACGATGCTCACAGCAGACTCTGCCTGAAATTCAAAATAAACATTGTAGAAAGGAGCATTACAGAAACAGTCTCCATGTGCATGGAAGGAGATGCAGTCCACTTTTAAAATTGGGAATTTATGCAGGAAAAGCATGGCATCTCATCCGACCACTCAGCAGCTAACCCCTTCCCAAAGCTATATGGCACAGAACTAATTTGTTGATTTTTCCTAGGGTTAAAATCCTAGATGCAGATTGGGGCAAAGAGATTGCATGTTCTTTCATATGACGTATAAAATGCCTATGAAGTAGGGTGTACATGTGTGATAATTATAGACTATGCCCACTTACTTTTGAAATTTCAGCTTCAGAAGATGGATGGATTATAAGATTTTGATAAACATTCGGAGGGACGTTCTGTACCCCATTACTAATCCTTACCTTCCAAACCCCCTATTAATTCAGACTTCTAAGTTGCTATCTGTAATAGATGGAACTCCATCTGTTTCATTCTAGCTCTGTGCATCAAAATCATTCTATATTCAGGAGTGATTTAGCTCCAAATTCAAGTGTTGAGCATAAGCTATAGGAAAGGGCTTGCAAATGTGGTTTGGGAGCCCCAGGAGGCATCAACATACCACAGCTAGAAGGAGAATGTTGGAACAGAAAACAGAGTACTGGAATCCCAAATGCCTAGTCAAACATTCCCATCCTTCCCCATAGTATATATGTAGGCAAAGACCCACCCCAAAGATCAATTCCTACCTTCAATTCATTCCCCCACCATGTTTTTCCTCCACAGATTCTTCTTGCTTTTCACAACTTCCAATCATTTTCTGATGTTGTTCCTGAAAAAAAATGTATAATATTACCATTGCAGCTTCGCTCAGTATTTTCTCACAGTCACGAAACTTAACAGTTCCTATCAGCTATCCAGCTCGTAAGAGCTTTTTCCACCTATCAGCCTTCATCTGCTTCTCTTCCAAACATAAGCTGGCTGGAAATCGTCATCTTAGGAAATGTTTTTCCAGATGCCAATTCTTCCCGCCACTTTGCCAAGCTTATTTTCAGCATTACAGTCAACCTAGCCTCAGTTGATGGCAACCCCTGCTGCATCTGCTTCCCCCTCCCACCACTGACAGGTGCTATCCCTTCTTTTTTGAAGCCTAGTGAAAAAATTGCGACAGCTTTATAGTTCTTCCTATCACATGGGCTAGAACAGTGTTTCTCATATTGTGGGGGGTGTCCAGGGGGGGCATGGAGAGATTCTGGATGTGGGGGTTGCTCAGGGGTGGGCTGCTGCCCCGACGAGGTGGAATGCAGTGGGGTAGTGAAAATGGAGCTCCATCCCAGAGCATCCAATTTGCACTGAAAGAGGAAAGAAAGTGCAGGGCATCCGGCATAAGCCACACCCACAGTGTAGTAGTAAAAATTTTGGTAGCCCTTCACTGGGGTTGCCGCTACCACTGCTACCGGTACACTGCGGGCACAGCTTTGGGTCTCTGGCATGCACACATGTGCATCCCAGCATGAACAGGAAGCAAAATGTTGTGAGGAGATGCACACGAGAAAGTGATTTCGGCTATTTTTTTGTTTCTGTGCATGCGCAGAAGCAAAAAAATGCCAAAATCTCACACATATGCGTATCCCCTCACAACATTTTGCTTCCTGCATCTTCGGAGAGGGGCAGCATACAAATTTAATAAACTATAAACTATAAAATCTCACTGGGACACACAAGCGCACGTGCCAGAGACACAAAGCTGCGTGTGCAGCTCAACTTTTACTACCAGTGTGCCATCCCCTACAGTTCCAGTCGTGTGACCCTTCTCGATTGATTCTCCCAGACAGGGAGTGTTTTCTCAGTTGCACACTATTCTGAGTTCAGAAGAGAAGGCAACCAGGAAGGGCGGGGGGCTGCATGAATTGTCGGTGGGTACCGCGGTCACCATGAATGGCATGGCAAACCTGCTGCTGAACAAGGAGGAGCCACTCTCTGCAGCTGGGCGAAAGCTTCGAATGGCACCCTAAAGCCTCCTTCCACACTATTCACTGTGAGTGCCCAGCAAAGGTGACACTTATGGGCCGGCAATCCCAAAACATCAACTTGATTAAGCTGGCCTGGCCCTGTGTCAAAAGAGGGCCCTAACCACGGTAGCCTATGCCTGCCTAACTGAAAACAGGCTCCACTGAGTTCAGTGTAACTTACTTCCTGGTAAGTGGGTAGAGCAGCCTTCCCCAGTCAATAGCTTATAATACAGTAAGTAAAATAATAAATATTAACACTAAAATTCCATTGGGGCCCAGATCGGAGAGTTGGCGGGGGTGGGTGGGTGTTGAAATGTTTACTTCCTCCTGGAGGGGGGGGTATAACAGGAAAATAATTGAGAAGCACTGGGCTAGAAGCAGAAAAATGGCATAATGCTTAGTCAATGTCAAAAGCAAGCAAACAAACAAACAGCATTCCACTGCTTTTAGTACTGAGCATGCTAGAAAAAAGGTCCAGCCTTTTGTGGTAGGCAGCCTATACCAAAAGTGAAGAAAGAGATCAGGCGTGGAAGTGAATCTTCACCAACCTATTGGAATAGGTACATTTATGTAAGAAAGACGAGTCGAAGCACAGCAAGCAAACTGGACTGCCTTGCTTGTACCAGCAAAGTGGAAAAACATACTTTTGATATAGAACAAGAGAACTTAAATGGAGGTAACTTTCCCATCAAGCTAGAAGCAGACTAAAGATAACACCAAGTATTTCCACCTTTCCCAATTGCTTGATGCTTATCTTGTTACAGAGCAAGCAGGAATAGGACAGGGATAAATTTCAATTTTCCCCCCTACTGGTTCTGTGGGTGTGGCTTAGTGGGCATGGCAGGAGAAGGATACTGCAAAATCTCCATTCCTACCCCATTCTCGGGCCAGCCAGAGATGGTGTTTGCCAGTTCTCCAAACTACTCAAAATTTCCACTATTGGTTCTCCAGAACTTGTCAGAACCTGCTGAATTTCTGAATAACCTTCTAAATCTGTCCATTAAAGTAATCTCTGCTCAACTAACACCTTGCCCCAGCTTAGCGACACTGAAGTTTAAAATCTTGATAGTTGGACAATTAATAATCAACAATATTACTATTATAAGATAATGTTCAACAAGTCTTCATATTTTTTTACACTTTACACTGGAAAACACACCTATTCATTGTTTTTTACTGTTCAATTCTCATTCTTATGAAGCACAAATTGAATCTTGGGGGGAAAAAGAAAATAATTTTAATTTTTTTAAAAAAATTAGGGTTTTTTTTAACAGTTCTTATGACATCTATTCTTTTACATTTCTGTCATTGATCTTTAAGTCTGCCTGGCATAAAATTGCTGGAATTCAATGAATATTAAATGAATCAAGTCAATATGGAAAAAAAAAAAGTTAAGAGGACAGCAAAAAAAAAAAAAGCTAAAAAGAAATTGAGTGTCATTCCCTGTTCTGGTCTGATGGGGCAGCAGTGACCCAAAAATACTCAACAATATAAAATATCCCTTAATTTAATTTAATTTAATTTAATTTATTAGATTTGTATGCCGCCCCTCTCCGAAGACTCGGAGCAGCTCACAGCAGCCGATTCTGTATCATCCGTGGTTATTTTTTCCTTCTATGATGTCTGGAATTACCCTGTCTATTTATTCCACTATGCAAAATACAGGCATCTTTTTAATCATTTCTTCTTATGTTGAAAGGCCTGACCAGTTGTTAATCTGATTTAAAGATCTTGAAGAAAACATAAGGGCAGTTAAAAGTTGACACTATGTCTTCTTTGGGGAATACTATTGTTGTTTTTGCCATCCCGTTCACTCCAAATGGAAATGACATAAAACATGCATGAGCCTATCACAATCATAAAGGCCACATGCTAATCTGACATACTGACAAAATATTCTCCCCCATCCCCAGTCCAAATGAAAATGAGAGCCCAATAAGGCCTTTCCTCCAACAGGCCTTTCCTGCAACCTGGGTGCAGGCCCAGTCCACGTGTGCAGGAGATTGGAATGAAATAACTGATTGGGTGATACTTCCTTTAAACAGGCAACAGATCTTGATACTTATTTGTGTGCTGTTTCCTGTATTATTTAAAAACATTCTGGAAAGTAGAATGATTATACTGAAGCAAGAGTAGAACCAGTCTAAATAACTTCATATTAAATAAAAATAAAAATAAATTATTGGGGCTTCTTGGAGTAGCAGTTAAGCATCTTCCAGATGTTTCTGACTATGAAAGAAAAAGGAAAAAAAGGGAAAGAGAGAAAGAGATTGAGTGAGTGAGCGAGGGAGGGAGGAAGGAAGGAAGGAAAGAAAGAAAGAAAGAAAGAAAGAAAGAAAGAAAGAGGGAGGGAGGGAGGGTGGGAGGGAGCGAAGGAAGGAAGGAAGGAAGGAAGGAAGGAAGGAATCATTTTATAAGGAGCTTTTATGTCCTGCATTAGATGGAAAGAATGCTGTGTCTGTCTTCATATAAATTATTTTGATGACTATATATGACAACACATCAATCATCAATACTTTCCTACTTTCTCATCTATTAGTTAGATGAATTATATCAGGACAAGCAAGAGTCTACGGTAAGTTATATATCATTGAGAATTAAATACAGGTGCATAAACACACTGAAAAGTTCTATTTTGAAACTCGAATGCAAGGCATAGCTAAATTAAAATTTGAACCTGACACCCCTCGACTCTTACAAATGAATGATAACCATTGCATTTAATAGCATTGTTATTTAGACTCTGCCGCTTGTTTCTGAAAACAAAACCAACCGAAAAAAGAGATCTTGCAATATTATATTGTCTATTAATAGCAGCCTTTCTTCAGCCTTGCATGCTTTTCGTGCTATCAAGATTTTTAAGCAATTAGTTTGCCGATGTCACTAAATAAAAGGCATTCACTCCTTAAGCCGGAACCATACCTGTTAACCATCTCAACGCTTTCTAGCTTTAAAGCTGAGCTTGATGTGCACAGCATGCTCAAAAACTGTACTCACAGTTCAAATGAGCTGGATTACAGACCATGACCACTGAGACCCTCACATGACAAAGCCTTTGTGTAATTAATATGCAGGGTAAAATGCTCCCTGGACGGCTGCTAAAGCGATTTAAATCATGCACATAAAAAATGTAATCACAAATTTAGCATGGTGGACATTGTAGTCACACTGTGCTTGATTGCATAGAAGGTTCCAAGTGTGTTTTAAATGTCCTTTAAGATTGAGATTAGGACTTGTACTTACAAGATGCATATTAATCTAAAACTCAACATTTTTCAGTGTGGGATCACAGTGGGAGAACATTATGGGCAATAGAGGTTCATTCTAATCCCAGTAGGTAATTACACTTTGAAATAATATTCTTTAATTAAATCTTGTTTGCAGTTGATTGATTTAAACACTAAATCTAAAAACCTAAATTTGAGGTTTTTATCAATTTTTGATGCTTATTGCACAGAACTTCAGCTTTAATTGATGTTTCTGAAGTTTTTAAAGCCTTTGTCAGCCATATCCTGGCTGAATTTATTACAGTTAAATTCCCACTTCCCCCTTTCCTTCTTTGATACAGCAGACAACTTGCACTGTATGACTGCTAATTTCATATATTTGGAAATCAGTGATATGTACATACAAACCATAAGAATATTGATAGTTTATATGAGATATTTTATATAATATTATTGAAAATGCTTTTAATTGTTTTGCTCAAAGCAGGATTCAGGTCAGAGGCAAATATCAGGATGCAGATAGAGATGCTACCTGAAATTTTGGTCCAAAATTTCCTAACATACATGAAATTCATAGGGAATAACAGAGTTGGAAGGGACCTTGGAGGTCTTCTAATCAACCCCCTGTTTAAGCAGGAGCCCTTATATCATTCCAGACAAAAGGATGTCCAGTCTCTTCTTAAAAATCTCCAGTGATGGAGCTCCCATAATTTCTGGAGATACCATAAGTTGTTCCACTGATCAATGGTTCTCACTGTTAAGAAATTTCTCCTTAATTCTTAGTAGCTTTTCTCCTTGATTAGTTTGCACCCATTGTTCTTGTCTAGCCTTCAAGTGCTTTGGGTCTTTTCATTTTCAGAACGTATTCTTCTGTCCCAGCTCCTACTTTGGAAAAAGCCAGCCAGGGAGACCAGATGCCAGATTTTCAGTTTGCCTCCTGTAAATTGTTTTGCAGATTTAAGAAGCAGAAACCTTAGCTTCTCATAACATGACTTATTTGCCAGACCCATCCTAGACTACTGCTCATCTGTCTGGAACCCATACCACATCTCAGACATCAACACCCTTGAAAATGTCCAAAGATATTTCACCAGAAGAGCCCTTCACTCCTCCACTTGAAACAGAATATCCTACGAAAATAGACTAACAATCCTGGGCCTAGAAAGCCTAGAACTACGGCGCCTAAAACACGATTTGAGTATTGCCCACAAGATCATATGCTGCAACATCCTACCGGTCAATGACTACTTCAGCTTCAACCGCAACAACACAAGAGCACGCAACAGATTCAAACTTAATATGAACCGCTCCAAACTTGACTGTAAAAAATATGATTTCAACAATCGAGTTATTGAAGCGTGGAACTCATTGCCGGACTCAATTGTGTCAACCGCTAACCCCCAATATTTCTCCCTTAGACTCTCCACGATTGACCTCTCCAGGTTCCTAAGAGGCCAGTAAGAGGCGTACATAAGTGCACTGGTGTGCTTTTCATCCCCTGTCCAATTGTCTTTCCTTTCTCTCACTTATCATATATATTTTCTTTCTTTCATATATCCTCTCCTGTAAGTTCACTTTACCCTTATATATATTACTACATGTCTATTTTCTTCCTATGTATTTGTGTATTGGACAAATGAACAAATAAATAAAATAAAATAAAATTCTAGCTGATTTTTCCCTTTTTGAAAACCAAAGCCATAATGCATCAGTTTATTAGAAATTCAATATAGCATTTCTCAGATGAGAATGGAGTATGGAGATCACAAGCTGCATCTGGCCCCTGAATCTCATTTTTGAATCTTTGGAACCACTTCTGAAATGATCAACCAAAATGCAGCTACATGAGCAGTCATGGGCTTCTCTAGATATGTCCATGTTTCTCCAACACTCCGCAGATTGCATTGGCTGCCGATTGGTTTCCAGATACAATTCAAAGTGTTGGTAAGCCCTACATGGTATCGGCCCAGATTACTTGTGGGATCGCCTTCCGCTGCATGAATCCCAGCGACCAATTAGGTCCCACAGAGTGGGCCTTCTACAAGTCCCGTCAACTAGACAATGTTGCTTGGCAGGACCTAGGGGAAGAGCCTTCTCTGTGGGTGGAGGGCGGTGTTGTATCTTGAAATGGCTACCTTGTATTTCCTGTAGATAGTTTGTTCCGTCTTCCAGCGCTGTCTGAGCTAAATCAGGAAGTCGCTCCTGATTGGCTCAGACACGGCTGGCTCTTGCTTTGGCGGGAGCCGCAAATGTATAAAAGAAGCGGTTTCTCCAAGCAGAGCCAGTCGGTACTAGCTGAATTGTCACTTGCCTTGCTGAGCTGTCACTTGTTCTCTGAGCTGAATAAAAGTACCGATTTGTTTGAACCCTGTCTCTGGGTCTACTTCACTGGCGACGACGGACGGAAGAAACCTCGCGTGCAACATGAGCAACGTCCAGATCGGCCGGGCTCCAGAATTCTTCGACCCCGAAAAAACGTCCTGGGACGAATACCTGGCTACCTTCGAGATCTTCCTCGAGGCAGCAGGAATACAGGACGCCGACGCCGATCGCAGACGGGCTATTTTCTTAAATTACTGCGGCCCAGAAATCCGTGGCCTTGCCCAGACTCTCACCGACCCGCAGCCAGCAAGAACCGTCGCTTGGGACGTCCTACAAGCCAAGCTAGCGAGCCACTTCAAGCCGACCAAACCAGCCATGGTTTTTCGGCATCAGTTCTCCATGATGGCTCAGAAGGAAACAGAATCAATCAACCAGTTTACAACGCGACTTCGGACGGTACTTGCACAATGCAAGTTTAAAGACCCGGAAGCTCGCCTCACCGATGCCTTGGTTTTCGGCATGAGAAGCGCCACGGTGAGAAACAAACTCCTCACCGAAGACGAACCGACTCTACAAACCGTGATTAAACTAGCGCAAACCGCAGAAGCCGCCGACGCAGCGGCTAAGGAATTAAAAGAACACGGAAGGCGAGAACTCATCGCCAAGATTGACTCCGCGTCTCCCCGCGCCGAGGGATCAGACGACCTCAGCCAACCAGCTCACAACGTGGACAACTGCTTCCTGGTACAAGACCAGCCAAGACACCACAGAGCTACTCACCCCCCAGCCCCCTGCGCCGGCTGCCGAGGGAACCACCAGCGCCATCGATGCCCCTTCCGGGACGCCACATGCCACCGCTGCAACCGTCGAGGCCACATCGCCATCGCATGCAGAGCATCGGCACCAGAGGAAACATTCTCCACACCGTGCCACCAACGGCCACAAAACCAAACACCCCAGCCGCGAGAAAACCGACCGTTCCGCTATTCGGGTCAAAGGAACTACTCAGCCGCTAACCGCGACTACTCAAAAGGTAACACTCAATTTTCCGTGAATAACACGGCAACCAAAAAAGGGGGCAAAATTGTTATCTCGCTGTTACTTAACAACCAACCATGCTCGATGGAGCTTGATACAGGGTCTAAGTATACCATTATGCCATGGGAGAAGTTTAAACTGTACATGCCTAACCTGTCTAAATCTGATCTAAGGCAAACCTCTTTAGTAATCAGAGATTTTCAAGGGGGGGTAATCTCGGTCCTGGGAACAGCAAATGTACCTATTGTATTCAAGAATGTCAAATGTACCCTACCCATGCTCATTGTCACAGGGGCTAAGCACTCTCTCCTGGGTTTGGCTTGGATGGAACCTTTGGGGATTGAAATTTATGGTGTTTGTACTGTAAACTGTGATAATATGCCTAACTTCATGCAAGAGTTCCCTGAAGTGTTCAGCCCCACCTTGGGATCGTATAAGGGGCCCCCTATATCATTTTCTATTGACCCCAAGGTCCCACCAGTCCGGCTCAAACCTCGCAGGGTACCCCTCCCGCTTCTCCCCAAGCTAGACCTGCAGCTAGATAAACTTATAAGCCAAGGTATTTTGGTCCCTGTGGAACAAGGGCCATGGGAAATGCCCATAGTTACGCCTCTTAAGCCAGATGGTTCTTTAAGGGTTTGCGCTGACTATAAATCCACCCTTAATAAGGCTCTCCAACATCACCCCTACCCCATCCTGGTGGTACAACAACTCCTACACTCCCTGGGGGAAGGGAAAAGGTTTGCAAAAATCGACCTCGCGCAGGCTTACCAGCAGCTTCCGGTCGATGAACAAACAGCAAACGCACAAACGATTGTAACACACAGGGGAGCTTTCAAATGCACAAGGTTACAGTTTGGGGTAAGCATAGCCCCAGGGATATTCCAGAGTATTATGGAACGCCTATTGTCAGGGGTAAATGGGGCCATCCCATATTTTGATGACATCTTAATTGCAGGGGAAAACCAAGAACAAGTAAACAAAAGAATAAGGGAAGTACTTAAGAGGTTACAGGATAAAGGCTTAAGGATCAAGCCTGACAAATGTGTCTGGGGAACCAACAGTATAGAATTCCTGGGATATAAAGTGGACAAAGAAGGTATCCACCCCACAACAGAGAAACTGAGGGCCATTAGGGAAGCCCCAGAGCCACAAGATAAGAATGAACTGCAGGCATTTTTAGGCCTCCTTAATTTTTATTCCGTTTTTTTGAAGCAGAAGGCAACAGTAGCAGAGCCTCTACATCGTTTACTCCAGAAGGAAACCCCTTGGACCTGGGGGAAAACTGAACGTGAAGCCTTTTTCCAAATTAAGCAATTATTAACTTCTAAAAGTGTGGTAGTCCAATACAGTACTTCACTACCCATTAGGCTCACGTGTGACGCTTCACCGTACGGCGTAGGAGGAGTCCTAGCTCACGTTCTGCCTAATAATACAGAGGCCCCAATCGCATTCTTTTCCAGAACCATGACCAGCACAGAGAGGAATTATAGCCAGTTAGATAAAGAGGCTCTAGCTTTAGTGGCAGGGGTGAAGAAATTTCACAATTACATTTTTGGAAGAAGTTTTGAATTGGTTACAGACCACAAGCCCTTACTAGGCCTGCTAGCCCCCAACAAGCCCACTCCGCCATTTATGTCTCCAAGACTGATCAGGTGGGCTCTTTTCCTCTCAGGGTACCAGTATGAACTCACCCACAAGGGGGGGAAAGGAAATCAATCATGCAGATGGCCTCAGTAGGTGCCCCATAACAGACTTAGTGGAGGACCCTGCTCCTTCCACAGATGTATTAATGATAGAGCTCGAGGATAACCCACTAACCATGGCAAAAGAGGTAGCTGCACACACGCAGCAAGATCAAATCCTTAAACAAGTGGTCAACTGTGTACTTAAGGGATGGCAAAATGACTCTGTGAAACCTGAATTGTGTGATTTCAAAACCAAAAGACTTGAGTTATCATATGTAAAGGGTTGCCTGCTGTGGGGAGATAGAGTGATCATCCCCAAAAGCCTAAGGGTAAAGGTACTCAAAATGTTACATGTGGGCCATCCTGGGATTGTCAGGATGAAGAGCCTAGCAAGAGGGCATTTATGGTGGCCAGGTTTAGATGCTGATATTGAAAACTGGGTATCAAAGTGTGACCCATGCCAAGAATCACGGCCCAATCCCCCCAAAACAACTCCAGCAGAGTGGGAGCAGCCTGCTGGGCCTTGGTCAAGAATCCACATTGACTTTGCTGGTCCAGTGGGATCCCAGTATTTCCTAATAGTGGTTGATGCGTTCTCCAAATGGGTGGAAATAATAACAATGAACAACATAACCACAAGTGCCACCATCAAGGAGTAGACTGTTTGCCACCCATGGTTGCCCGGATATCTTAGTATCTGACAATGGGCCACAGCTAACAGCCAGGCAATTCGAATTGTTCCTAGACGGCCTAGGGGTGAGGCATGCCCTCATCTCGCCTTACTCGCCATGGGCTAATGGCTTGGCAGAACGTTACGTTCGTGTGGCAAAGGAGGCATTGCGCAGGTCAGGCCCTGGGGATGTACAACAAAACTTGGACCAATTCTTGCTCACCCAACACATCACCCCTAACTCTCACACACATGTAAGCCCTGCAGAGTTATTAATGGGAAGAAAATTAAGGTCACCACTAGATAGGTTGAACCCAAGATTCTGTGTTAATAATCAAATGTTTGTAAAACCTGAAAGAGAAATGTACTTGGGACAAAATGTATATGTAAAAAATTTTGATGGAGGTGTAAACTGGATGAAGGGAATTGTTGTTAAACAAAATGCACCAAAGATTTATATGGTAAAACTAGAGGATGGTCGACTGTGGAAACGACACATCGACCATATTCGGAAACGAACAGAAAATCCTTTGCCACAAACCGCTGACATGGACTCTCCCCCTTCAACAGACTTTAACACATTGCCCGAATTAAGAGACACGCAAAGGAACTTATCGGGCCAGGGAGAGCCATCCAGCGACGCCGAGCCATCCTCCTCCTCCGAGGTCCTCGTTGGGCCCGCCAGGCCAAGTCCACGGCACCAGGAGAACAACGGCGAGCCATCCTCCACAGTCGGTGTCGAAGGAGAAATTGAACTGCGCAGGTCAGAGCGAGCTCCACGGAGACCCCACCGATTGGACGACTTTGTCACGTGGCTTTCGTGATGGATGTGCCCAACTATGAGGGGAGGGGTGTTGTATCTTGAAATGGCTACCTTGTATTTCCTGTAGATAGTTTGTTCCGTCTTCCAGCGCTGTCTGAGCTGAAGCAGGAAGTCGCTCCTGATTGGCTCAGACGCGGCTGGCTCTTGCTTTGGCGGGAGCCGCAAATGTATAAAAGAAGCGGTTTCTCCAAGCAGAGTCAGTCGGTACTCGCTGAATTGTCACTTGCCTTGCTGAGCTGTCACTTGTTCTCTGAGCTGAATAAAAGTACCGATTTGTTTGAACCCTGTCTCTGGGTCTACTTCAGGCGGCCCTCTGGAATCAGCTCCCCGAAGAGATTCACACTGCTCCCACCCTCCTCACCTTTTGCAAGAATCTTTAGACTCACCGCCAAGCTTGGAGTGAATCTCATCCCCCTGGCCAACAAATGTTTGTATGATTGTTGTTTGAATGGATATGACTGATTTTTAACACAGTTGAGGGTTTTAGATTGTTTGTTTAATTTTAATTTAATTGGATTTAGCTATTGTAATTGTTGTTTTTATATCTTGTAAGCTGCCCCAAATCCTTGGAGGGGGCGGCATATAAATTAATTAAACAAACAAACAAAATGGGTATCATGGTTGACTGCTATATGCAACAAACATTCAATATGATCTAAATTACACATATTTTTTTAAAAAAATCCTTTATCACCTAATTTCAGGAAAGACCTCAGGAAATCCTAATTCTAGCAACATTGCATTATCAGCCTGCCCCTAAAACCTGCCAAGTGTTGCAATGTCTGCTCTTTTTAAAAATTACCTACTCTTTAATATTTCCCGACTCTAAATTTTACAGGAGGAATCATCCTGCACTCCCAAATGTTAACAATTTCCCCACTCCAGCCAAATTTTTTCTCATAAATGTATCCTCCAACTGGGCTACGTTGTTTGGTGTGCATTTCTTACATCAGGAAGAGGATGAGAAAAGGAAATGTGTGACTTCATGACATTGTTGAAGGAAATCTTATCTGACATGCAAAGGATTGACAGAATCCCTCTGCGTTTATTTTCAGATCTTTTCAAGGTGCCTTCTCCCCAAGATTTTGGACAAAATCTTCTCTAGGTGTTGCCTCTTTTGTGGAACAGTCTTACTTCTCAAGGGTAGTTGGTGCTTTCTTTCAAACAGGTCCAAGTTAAAACTCTTTTTTTTTTGCCTATTTAAGAATCTTAAATTGGTCAATCTTTTTTCCTTTGCACTCTTAGGCTGCACAAAAGATTGTATTTATCCTTTTACTGCAATTACAGTTATTTTCGTAATTGATTGTTCAGCATCCTGATAGTTTCTGATGAAAGGAGGTTTATAAATATTGCAATAAACAAAATGTCACTAAGGGGAGAATATTGTGGGGGGAGAATGCCATTTTCAACAGCAGCCAAAGATCCCCATAATGTGAACAGCTTCTTCAGAAATAAAGTTTGAGCCTTCCTAAATTACAGAAAGGCAATCATGAAAAACAATGTAGCAAAAAAAAATGTATGTATAATGTATGTTTGTTCTGCAAAGAATGAATATGAAGACTGACTCCTCTTAATATTTACATTGAAATTCCAAATATATTTCAGATATCTAAAACAGTTTGAACAGCCTTTGTTTTCCTGGTTGGTCACTGGGGCAGACTGGACTTGGCATAGTATTTAGCAATTGTGGGGGGACAGTTTAGTTTGGTTTGCATGTTAACTTGGCAAATTTTGCATTTTTGGATCAATGCACAAGAAATTCAAATATCATATTTTTCCAAATTGTGCAGTGCAGTTAAAAATAAATATAATCCTCAAAATACATACATATATACATATATACATATACATATACATATACATATACATATACATATACATATACATATACATATACATATACATACATACATACATACATACATACATATATATATATATATATATATATATATATATATATCACAGAAATATTTTTTAAAATCACAAAATATAAACAGCTAAATTGTGTGATATTGTCAATCCAGGGTTATGTTTAGAATACCTCAAATTCAACTGATGTCCATCTCCAGATCAGTTATTTCATAAGCCATTTAAAAGAACTTATCAACTTTTACTTGGCAGTTTTGAGGAGCATTGCAGAGAACTACCAAAGGGAAAAGGAAAAGTTGGTTCAGCAAGCCAAACTCCACTTCTGGTTCTTAAGATCTAAGTCCCATTTTTTAAAACTGGTTTAAATTTTTTAAATTGTACTCTAACTACATTACTATTTCTCCTGAGATCTTTTTTCCCCCAATATCTCATCCTTTCCCTTTATGTTCCCATACTGAAGAACAAAGTGGATTCTTGTGTCATGTGAACTATGGTGTGATATGTTTATGATTGAGTTGGGCTGAGGAATCGGTGTTGATTAGACAAAACCCTGATTTAAGGAGATGATAGAATCAGGATAATAACCCTGGGGGGAATTATTGACCCCCTCAGAGAGGGTCCGCAACTTGGGCGTCCTCCTCGATCCACAGCTCACATTAGAGAAACATCTTTCAGCTGTGGCGAGGGGGGCATTTGCCCAGGTTCACCTGGTGCACCAGTTGCAGCCCTATCTGGACCGGGACTCACTGCTCACAGTCACTCATGCCCTCATCACCTCGAGGTTCGACTACTGTAATGCTCTCTACATGGGGCTACCTTTGAAAAGTGTTCGGAAACTTCAGATCGTGCAGAATGCAGCTGCGAGAGCAATCATGGGCTTTCCCAGGTATGTCCATGTTACCCCAACACTCCACAGTCTGCATTGGTTGCCGATCAATTTTCGGTCACAATTCAAAGTGTTGGTTATGACCTATAAAGCCCTTCATGGCATTGGACCAGAATATCTCCGGGACCGCCTTCTGCCGCATGAATCCCAGCGACCGATTAGGTCCCACAGAGTCGGCCTTCTCCGGTCCCGTCGACTAAACAATGTCGTTTGGCGGGACCCAGGAGAAGAGCCTTCTCTGTGGCGGCCCCAACCCTCTGGAACCAGCTCCCCCCGGAGATCAGAACTGCCCCCACCGTCCTTGCCTTTTGTAAAGTTCTTAAGACGCATTTCTGCCGTCAGGCATGGGGGAACTGAGACATCTCCCCCGGGCCTATACAGTTTATACATGAAATGTTTGTGTGTTTGTTTGCTTTTAATAATGGGGTTTTTAGTGTTTTTTAAATTATTAGATTTGTTCTTATATTGTCTTTGTTATTGTTATGAGCCGCCCCGGGTCTACGGAGAGGGGCGGCATACAAATCTAATAAATAATAATAATAATAATAATAATTTCTGAGTCTATTCTCAGTTCTAACAATGACTTCTCTCCAGTAACAGTTCCTTACAATACTGAAAATCTTTTTTCTCCATTAAGCATGCAGAGCATTGCTTAACACCATACGTAATGAGTGTAACCCCAGCTCCTATGTGCCTGAAGCTCCCAGGCATGCACATCATCGTTGCTAGATGTGGGCGGCTGCATTTTATCCTCCTCTATTTTAGAAGATTTTCAATTTGTCACATGAGAGCTTAGCTGCAGAAAAAGAATAACAGTGTGATTCAGAGTGCAGCCCTGTCACTTTCAGAAAGGAATCCAATGGATAGGTAGGTAAACCAGGTGATCTGGCAGGTCAAGTAATTTCACAAATCGTTGCAAATTTAGACATGATCCTTGAAATAGGCATCTACATAGCCTGGCCGTTCACAGATGACAATTTTATAACCAAACCTTGAGCACGCTGTCCTGAACACTCTCAGCTGAACTCTTCATATATAATTTTGCACAATTTACATTGCAAATCGTACAAGCAGGAAGAAGGAACAGGATAGCTTAAGATGCCACCTTTCTGTACAATACAATTCATGGGGGAATGAGTATATACATATGTGCTGTTTGTGTCTCTGTAGAAGTGTGTGTATATTCTGGTAAAATCAGTTCATGATTCTATACATTTAATAACAGGGAGGAAAAAAATCACCTCTTATCCCAGTTGCATTTGTCATTTCATAGAAAAACAAGGTAGCATGTGGAATGTTTTATTAAGATGACTGGGCTGTTGAGAGAAATGATTAAGTCACTATAAGAGCAGAGACAGACCACAAGAGCTCATTCATTGTAGCACCAATATTAATCACATACATAATATAGGTGCCTTTTTATAAGCCACATTCCCTTAAAATATATATTACACATCCTGGAGGCAAACAATAGTGCAATAGACATGAAATAAATCCCTCAAAAGCTATGGTAGCCAGATGAAAATCATTTATATTCCGGAAGATTAATGTACTTACTACATAGGCATTATAGATGACAATATGTACAGCAATATCAGAAAGGACTATAGAAAATTAAACCTCACTAATCAAAATTCTCTAAAGCAGGATTTCAAGTCCCCTCTTCATTTTGTAGCATTGTCAAAATGTCATGCCAACAAGTAATTTTCTTCTTGCATTGAGTTGGGAACCTTTGTGGAGGGAGTGTTGTTTTTCATAGGTATGTGCTGTTAAAATTAAAACAAATTTCTTGTGTGTATAATGAGGGATGACACTTTTCCAAAGCATCCTTGCAACACTACAGATATCCTCATCACCTCGAGGCTCGACTACTGTAACGCTCTCTACATGGGGCTACCTTTGAAAAGTGTTTGGAAACTTCAGATCGTGCAGAATGCAGCTGCGAGAGCAATTATGGGCTTCTTTAAGTATGCCCATATTACTCCAACACTCCGCAGTCTGCATTGGTTGCCGATCAGTTCCCGGTCACAATTCAAAGTGTTGGTTATGACCTATAAAGCCCTTCATGGCACCGGACCAGAATATCTTCGGGACCGCCTCCTGCCGGTTAGGTTCCACAGAGTCGGCCTTCTTCGGGTCCCGTCGACTAAACAATGTCGTCTGGCGGGACCCAGGGGAACAGCCTTCTCTGTGGGGGCTCCAACCCTCTGGAACCAGCTCCCCCCTGAGATTAGGATTGCCCCCATCCTCCCTGCCTTTCGTAAACTCCTTAAAACCCACCTCTGTCGTCAAGCATGGGGGAACTAAAACATCTACCCCTTGCCCATGTTGTTTTGCCGTCTGATTGATTGACTGTGTGTCTGTTTTTTATATATATTGGGATTGTTTTATGAATTTTTTAAATTTAAAATTGCAATTAGATTGGTGGGAATTGGATTTGTTACTATGTACTGTTTTTATTATTGTTGTGAGCCGCCCCGAGTTTGCAGAGAGGGGCGGCATATAAATCCAATAAATCTAATCTAATCTAATCCTGGAAAAGAAAAATAGTGTTGTGGGAAAGGGGTTAAGAAAAAAACATGTTATACGTTAAGCAAATTCCAGTGGCTTTTAAAAAAAAACCAATCCATTCTTCAGAGATTCAGTTACTCCATCAAACTAAGACTGATAAGATCTTAGATCTATGAAGAGCAAACCCCTTCAGACAGATGAGAAACAGGTTAATTGAGAGTAAAAAGATTCACTTATTCGGTCATCTAGCCATAGGACTAAATCTAGATGTCAGGATTGAAATTGATAGATGTAAAAGTCATAATACATGTTTTCTGTAGATTCAGTAGGAACTATGTCTGAAAGAGAATGGCAAGTCCTTGTACAACTTCCTAGGGACCACATGGGATAGGTCAGATTTTCACATTAAAGGATAGAATATCCTCAAAATTGGGGGGGGGGGAGTCTGAGAATGGTTCCTTCTTCAGTCACTCTCTCTTTCTTCCAAGTATAACCTGTCATTTTCCACAATAGTATATATTGGCTGATGGGAGGCAGTGGAAAGAATGGAAAAGTCTCCCTATCTGAAGGTTGAAGACTCCATAATTGGAAGGGAAGACTCCCTTATTAAAAACTGAATTGCTTTGCCCATTGAAAGAGACACAATAGATACGACTGAACACAATAAGAATGAACAAAAGTTTCCTCTCCTGTAACTGTAAGAACCGCAGCCAACTATCTCAAGCCTATCGTGTTTAGTCGTTTCTAACTTTCAAGCCTGGGAAAAGAACAACAATGAAATAAAATAAAAAAATACTGGGGAAAGTTTAGAAATTAAGCTCTCAGGCTAGCATATATTTTTTATAGAATATGATTTCTGTGTTCTGTTGAACAGATTTTTCTACACAGATATTTTGGTTTTTTTTGGTATTTTGGTCAGTAGTAAAGCTTTATTTGTTAACTCTATCTTCGGCTGTTACTGAATACAGAGTTGAGTTTCAGCAACTTATTGTTGGAATACAAATTCACTGTTCTGAATCCTGTTGTTCATTCAATTCTTTAGCCAATCACAAGGCTTAAGTTCTATCTTATTTTCACTTCTTACATTACATGCAGGGATGCAGTTGTCCAAGGGATACGGTGGCTCAGGGGATAAGATGCTGAGCTTGTTGATTGAAAGGTCAGCGGTTCAGTGGTTCAAATCCCTAGGGCCATGTAATGGGGTGACCTCCCATTTCTTTTTCCAGCTTCTGCCAACCTAGCAGTTCAAAAGCGCTAGGTTCGAAATGTAAGTAGAAAAATAGGGACCACCTTTGGTGGGAAGGTAGCAGTGTTTTGTAGGACTTTGGCATTTAATCATGCTGGCCACATGACCACAGTGATCTCTTCAGACAACGCTGGCTCTTCAGCATTGAAATGGAGATGAGCACTGCCTCCTAGAGTCAGGAACAACTAGCACCATATGTACCTTTACCTACATTATATACAGCACCATAATTTTACCCCACTCCTGTTTTATACTAACTAGGCAAACAGCAGTAAAAATGAAATGGAAAATGGAGATTGATGGCTCAGATAAATGATCCAATGCATAGATCATCAAGGAAGAACCTTTTCTCTAACATGCTGGCAAAGTTGGTGGAAGAAACCCTGAGCACCACCTAATGGACTTAGGGATAGTTCACCCACCCTGTCACATATTTATTTATTTATTTAGCATTATCGCATGTCATTCATGGACTAGCAATCTATGTTAACCTTTCACCTAGATTAATAAAACACAATAAAATATAAATGTGAAAAAGATCTATGTTCAAATACCAATGCCTAGGCCTGTCATAGATATTTAATGGGATGTCCCAGTCTATAGCTGATCGGATAGGGCCTCTGGCCATTGTATTATTCTTAATAGTGCCCTTTGATTGCACTAACTCATTTTTTCCCATGGGCAAAACTAGCCTTTGTCATCTACGCTATGTAAGTTCAAGGGTTAACGTCTGCAGAAATCCTGCTTATATAAATTATACATATTGATTTTGATTCTGTTTCAAGTTCTGTAAACTACTTCCACTTTCAAATTTAAAAAGAGAATTTTATAGTTCAGTAAAGATGTTGGCAACATTTTCAGAATGTTTTCAGATTGATACAGAAACCCATTTTTTTTAAAAAAAATTAAATGGTCATAATTTCACAATTTGCCAAATACTTCATGATTTGATGATCTTGCAAGATTTTTGTAATGTGTGTTTATGCATGCTGCCCTAGTACCCCACTCACTGACATGCACATGTATGGGCAAGTGTGGTTTAGGGAGTTTATTAATGTTCCCGAGCAATTTCCTTCACCCAGCCTCAAAACAGTCCCAAAATATCCAGGCACAAGTAGGCCAAGGTTAGTCCACAAGGCTAAAAAACAAACAATGGAAACAATGGAAAGTTCTTCCAACAAATAAATCCACCAAACTAACTTAATCCACCCAGTCAAACTGAAATAAACCCACAAGAGCTCACTCAGCAAGAGAATTTCAAAGTTTCCAAACTCCAGCAGGAAGCATGAGGAACAAACACACACAAAGCCAGAAACCAAAACACATTATCCCCAGCAATATTTCCCTCTGCCTGCCATGATAAATTGTTCTTGGGTGAAGCCCACCAAGATGGGTGAGACCTTCTCCCAAGTAATCGGGCAGAGCTCTGTTGCTCTTGTCTTTTGGGTAGATCTCTGTTGCTCTTGTCTTTTCTCTGTTGCTCTTGTCTTTTCTGTACCCTGCAGGCTCTTGGGTCCACCACAGAAGGCAGCTCCTCCTCCCTCTCTTCACTGACTATCCACCCCTGCAAGCAGTCCCCAGCTGAAATGAAAAGCAAATCTCTTTCATCCGGATGTTCAGAGTTCAGTTCCTGATGTGCCAGGAATGAGCTCATCCTCCCTTGAGCCAACCTCCAAGGAAGAATCTGGGGAGTCATCCAAGAGAGACATCATATCATGTGTTTGTGAATGTGTTTTAATCATTCATATTATCTAATAGACAATAAGAAGACGGGGGGGGGGTTATGGCAAACAAATTAGTGGGCAATAATTTTAATAAACGGGGTCTCCATCTAAGCTGGTTCAAAGCAGAATGGTTTTCTAAATATCATGTCCCTAGCCTGCATAGCTCCACTGACAGAAAATCTCCCTCCCTCTCTCTCCCTCTTATCACCGATGACCCAAAACTTTTTTTTTTGCAATTCCTCAGCCTATGGCATGAAGATATGATGCTACATCTCGTTTGTTCACAGCACTTGAAAAGAATTATGAGCAAATAGATGAAGAGACCCTCCGTTTGGTTTGAAGAGAGGGCTGTTAGAAAATCTCACCAATGTTTATATAGATGACCTTTTACCTTAATAACAGCCCTTCAGACTGACATCTTTATTCAGCTCCAGAATATATATTTCTAGAATGTCTAATGCACACTTGAAATGCCGGCCACTGGTCCTCTGTGCAATCGGAATTCAACAAGGGATTCAAATATGTATGGCGAGTCTGATCTACAAATATACTAGTAGACAATTGGCTGAGACTTGATGCTCATCCCACATGAGCTCCTTCTTTTCTTGATCCAGTGACTTTACCTAGCCGGGCAGGATTTGATACACATACAGCATATCCAGTTTTCCCCATCATCTTTCTTGGGAATGCACAGTATTTATATAATTTCTGCTTCTTCCAATGGCTTGTTTCATATGAATCTCACAATGCACTTTAGACTCTAGTGGAGGGGTAGGGCAAAGTTGGCTCCTCTATAACATGTGGACTTCAATTCCCAGTATTCCTGAGCTAGCATGATTGGCTCAGGAATTCTGGGAGTTGAAGTCCACAAGTCATAGCAGAGCCAACTTTGCCTTCCCCTGCTCTAATATGAAGTGTGAACTTAAGGTAATTTCTGCATCCTGATATAAGCGGGATCCTCTCCTCAGTGCAGCCATTCTCCAAATACAACGTAGGGCCATGTTATTTGCTTCCTAAAATGAGAAACAAAATGTTTCTTCCTCCACATTGTAGATTTCTGACAATTATCTAAGAAGAAGTCTTATATTTTTTCCATATTTCTCATGGGAGAAATGTCCTTACCAATCTCTGAATTAATTTAATTTAATATAATAAAATTTATTTAATTTATAGGCCACCCAACTCCTTCCAGACTCTGAGCGGCATACAAAGTACAAAAAAAAATGAAGAAGGCAGAGGTCATGCCAAATGGGCAAACCCTCTGTCCTTCCCTCTGACTATTTGGCAAGGTATTATGGTTAGTTCTCAAAGTTTTAATGCGAACCATAGAACTAACATTTTCTTTTATATGGGGGGAAAATCAAATAACAAAAAATCATCAGAATGGGATAAGATACAACAATTTTGAATAAATTAACCAGCAAGCCCAAGAATAATTCTGCTTTGAGCCTTTAATTACTTATTCATCAGTGAGGACATCTAACAACAGCTACAAATGTGACAATAGGACTCCGTCTGCTCCCTACTGGCATTGGGGAGATTATTGAAAACAAAATTATTACAGAGGGCATTCTCATAATCATTACCCAATTTTTTAAAATTTATGTTTATTTTCTGTTTTTCAGTTTTCATTGGAGTTTTCTATTGTTGCAATATATTGGTTGGTTGGTTGGTTGGTTGGTTGGTTTATTATTTATTTATTTATTTATTTAGTTAGTTAGTTAGTTAGTTAGTTAGTTAGTTAGTTAGTTAGTTAGTTAGTCCAATATACAATGAAGATTATAGAGGATATACTCATAGTAAAATACCTCTTCTTACAAACCCCTTGTCATACAAACTTTTTGAGATACAAACCCGGGGTTTAAGATTTTTTAAACTATTTCCAAACTATTTTCACCTTACAAACCTAAGCTGCTGCCACTGGGATGCCCCGCCTCCAGACTTCTGTTGCCAGCGAAGAGCCCGTTTTTGTGCTGTTGGGATTCCCCTGAGGCTCCCCTCCATGGGAAACACCACCTCTGGACTTCCGTGTTTTTGCGATGCTGCAGGGGAATCCCAGCAGGGGAATCCCAGCAGCACAAAAACGGGTGCTTCGCTGGCAACAGAAGTCTGGAGATGGGGTTTCCCAGCGAGGGGAGCCTCAGCGAAATCACAAAAACACGGAAATCCGGAGGTGGGGTTTCGAGGACTTCCATGTTTTTGCAATGCTGCAATTTCACTGAGGCTCCCCTCGCTGGAAACCCCACCTCCGGAATTCCGTTGCCAGCGAAACACCCGTTTTTGCCCTGTTGGGATTCCCCTGCAGCATCACAAAAACACAGAAGTCCGGAGGTGGGGTTTCCCATGGAGGGGAACCTCAGGGGAATCCCAGCAGCGCAAAAACGGGCGCTTCAGCTGGCAAAAGGGGTGAGTTTTGGGCTTGCACACATTAATCGCTTTTCTATTGATTCCTATGGGAAACATTGTTTTGTCTTACAAACTTTTGCCCTTACAAACCTCGTCCCGGAACCAATTAAGTTCGTAAGACGAGGTATCACTGTATATTAAAAAAAGAAGAGAAGAGAAGATATAGGAATAAAATATATAGAGAATATTTCAACTGTTGCTATATTTGTTTATTTATTTTTATTATCTTGTGGGGCCACATTACTACTGTCCAGGGCTGCATGTAACCTGTGGGGTATGGGTTGGATATGCCTGCCCTAGAGAAACTAATAAATAAAAAAATTTAAAAGGAAATTGTAAGCAGGATGGAAGAATATCATTGCCAAGGTTTTTCACCCAAGTTTCAGAATTTGAAACCCACCACTGATCCAAAGGGAAACAGTACACATTTTGGGATATAACACCAAATGTGCTGAGTAATGAGTGATTAGAAAAGTATTTGACCAAACAGATGGATGTATATCATAAAACATTGAGATAAGTCTGTGATCTTTGCAAGATAAGAAAACAATATAGATAGAATACTTACAATGTATCTATGTCGTATCCCACATGAGAAACTGCCTCATCATCTTCACCTCAGTATCTTTTCCATGCTGGGAATCATAAATTGCTATGGCAGGTGTGATAGCATAGGACCAGTTGTGTAGTAGCAGTACCCCTGCCCCTGATAAAATAACACATTTTTAAAAAAAATGTGGATATATCAGAAATCTAGAAACCTTGCCCACTTTTATATGAGAATGTCAAATTCCTACAGGATCTATATTATCAAATGTAGTATGACAATGATTTTTATTTATTTATTGAGTGACTAGTTCTAGAAATACATATTTTATTCAGTCTAGTCTAATGATAGATTAGACTAGATAAATAGATAAATGATATATCTGATAGACCCAACTTTTTAAATATTTCATGCAATAAACAAAATTAATGTTTATTTCATGCAATAAACAAAATTAAAATGTTATCGCACATTATAAATGGACACATACATTCTGAACAGACTCAAAATAGCAGAAATCCATATTAGTAATTTAATTTTGTTAGACTATGCTTTAGAATGCAAACTGCTTTTCCCGTCCATGTTCCAGGTAAAAACAGAGCAACATGTTATTAAGCAATTAATCACTTCTTTCAATTAATTGTTTCAGAATGACCCAGGCTTTAGCTCTGGTGTTGCAATGGAGAAGCACGCTGATGTTTGGCAAGGTAAAGTTACAAGCAGTAGTAATTTAAGACAGCCAGGCTATTAGTTGGTGTTTAGAATCTCAATTACTCTTAAAATGGATAATTGCAAATAAAACAAACTTGTGATGTTATATTAATAAGCACATTTTCCCTTCTTTGTGAAATTTGCAAAGCAATTTTTCAGACAACTGGATTTAATTTCCAGATGAAAAATTGACCTTAACAGTATGAAGTATAGCTATGAGGGGTGAAAACCGTGTTTCCACTGAAGAGAATAAATGCATTTCCTGAACGCCGGCTGTTAAGGCTAATTGATTTATTGGCTCCCTATATAGTATACTATTGTCTTTACACTCATGGGACAATGAAACTCTTCCAGAACAGAAGTAAATTCTGCCACACTAGCAATGATAGCCAAAGGGGCTTTAAATATGCTGAGGGGTGGGAGCTAAAATACTTTTTTCTAACATTGGAATATAGTAATTGGATGTATACCCCACCGACTTGCTGAATATGTACTGTTGATGATTTACTTTATAATTCTATACATACCTATCCAGAAGAAAGTCCTATTGTTTTCACGGCATCCACATAAGTACATAGCAGATGATAGCCTCCATGTTTTTCAGCAGTTAATAGCATTAGTGCGAAGGATTTTTTGTTTAATCAATACAATATTTATTCAGGTGAATGTAAAATACTTCTCTGAAGAACAGAAATATGAAATGTTATGGCTTTCCTTTAAAATTCAGGAAAGGTTCAGAAAAGTCCTTCTCTGTATTAGTAAAGCACAATTTTAAAATGCATGGCTTTGCTATCCTCTTCAGCCAATGTTTAGGTTACTATGCAAATTGTGTTTGTAAGATGAAGGAAAATGCAGTGGAATCAGATTCACATAATCATATCTATTTGAAAAGCCATGAAGAAAAACAAATAAGTGAGGGAGAAAATCAGAATGGAAAGAAGATATTACCGATGCATACTACTGAAATCCATTATTTTCAGTTCTATGTTCCATCTCAGGAAAAAGGACATATCTTGTTTTTCAACCTAAGGATATAACCCTTAAAGCAGGGGGAAGACATCTGTGCCCTCCAAATGTCTTGAACTTACTATCACTTGTCATTAGTCATATTGTCTGGGGCTGACGAGAGACACCAGTTTGCTTTTTGAGTATAGAAATTTCATGGAAACTAAAGGCAAGCAATTCAAATCTATTGGTTTGTAAATCATGTTAAGGAATGTGCAGAACTATCCTTGCGTTATCAAGCACATGCACAGAGAAAATGTGGAGTTCCAGCAGATATCCAGGAGATATGAGTAATTATTCAGTCATACAAAAACAGATACATTAAAGTTCAATTAGTGTTTACTTTAGAAATAGCACAGTCAAGTTAAACAGTCTAGTCATACACATTCAAATCAGTCAATGTCTATCAATTAAACAATAATATTACAAGTCTGTCTTTGTCTTACATATCAGAGATACATTACAGCTTACAAATACATCAAACTAACATCGAACACACAGACTTACTAATCAGTCACAGTGAATCACCAGAAAGAACAGAGAGAGAAAATCATGCTTTCTGGCTCCCTCTTATGGCAATTTGCAACACTACCTCTTAAAGCTATAGTACTTCAATACATACAAACATTCATTGTTAGCTTGTTTATATATTGCAAACCCAACTGTTTTGTACTGAGTACTAACAAATTGTTAAACGTGTTCTGATGTGATGAATTGAGCACCTGTAGATGTGTGTGTGTGTGTGTGTGTAGTTTGCTAATGCAGAAATTTTCCAGAAAAAGACTCACAGCAAGAGACTGCACTAACTGGAGGAAGGAGAGGTTCAGGCTAACCACTCTGAAATCTCTTGGGATATGTTTAGCAGCTTAGAAAATAAGAGATTTAGTTTCGTAAGATATTATCTATAATATAAAGTCATATAAAACATTGCAACTGATTGGATCTCACTGCCTCCTCTCTGAACTTGAGCCTGACATCTTTGTCTTTGCTGTTGCGGCTGCAGTGTTAATTTAACACTGTATTGCACTAAATTATCACTGCAACACGGACTCCATGCCCTGGAAATGAGAATGCTCCATTGGATATTGGGCATCTCCCTTCTTGACCATATCACAAATGACACCATTTGACAACATTTTGGTGTGGCAGCAATTATAGGGAAGATGAGAGAAGGCTGCCTTCACTGGTATGGATGGACATATCCAGAGAGCAACACCTTCCATCATGGCCAAGACTGCTTACAAACTAGAAGTCAATGGCCGGCGACCTCACGGGCATCCAAAACAGAGATATCAAGATGCCATCAATAAAGATATGCAAGCCATAGGTCTGTGCCCTGCAGATGAAGCTGACCATGCAAAGTGGCATTCAATGATACGAAAAGCGGACCCTGCACCTGCAGAAATATACTAGGAAGAAGATTGCAGTAAATTATCACTATTCTGGTTTAATTTTGTTTATTGGTTTGCAGGTTACCATATACAGAAGAACACTTAAAAGCCTCCCAAATTAACATTTAACTCAGTCTAGTGCCATTTCAGATTTTATAAATCCTTCACCTCTTCTATAAACTCAGTGTTTGGTTGTTTCTTTGTGGTTGGTATATTACCACAATGCACATTTCGCCAATGAGGTAGAATCAGAACAGTATAGCAGCAAGGAAAGTATATTTTAGTATGCTATGAATACACTTACTGTATTACATTTTAAAAACCTTTGGGACATCAATGCCGACCTCTGTTATCACAGTCTCAGGATAATCTGAAGTACACTAGAGATTACTGGTGATCCTCAGATCAAAATCTAACAACTAAAACTGTGCAAAATGTTTTGAATTCAAAACATTTCAAGGTCATTCCCACCTCCATCTTGAGCTTTAAATGATTGTTTGAGTTTAAAATGGGTTGTTTCTATTTTACTTAAAATGTGGCATTCCAAAAATCCTAGGCTAAATTAATAGCTTTTCCCTGGTTGCAAATCTTTGAGATAAAGATAGATGAGACTATTTCATTTGTATTGCTTCCATCCCTCCCACACTAGGTAAAACTTCCTGTATATAAAAGTTTTATGATGGTATGGGATAAACGGAGAATTCTCCATATACCCTGATTCACATAAAAAACATGATGTGGTTGTTGCAAACTAGGGTTTCCTACAGAGCCGATTCTACTTGGGACATAATCTATTAAACTACTAAATGAATAGATTAAGAATTTTGAAAAAATAAAAAATATATAATATAATCAATCAGTACAATTTATTAAATAGCATTTGAGGCGAACGGTATAGAAAACAATAAAATAATAAACAGCTAGTACTATAACAGACATTTAGTTCTGAGAATTGCTGGGAAATGGAAGGAGAGTTAACAAGTTATTCACTTTTTGGTTTTCAGTGTAGAAGAGAAGGTAGAAAGAGAAAAATAAAAACTCCTCCCACAGTGAAGAAACTTAGAATTTTTAGACGCCTTTTAGGCTTACTGTCATAGCAAAGAAGAGATATTTATAATATAGATGCTAAAAGAGACCACCATTTGTACAAGTGTCACTTCACTTGGAGATGGAGAATTGGAGGTCAGATTATAAACAAAACTGAAAGGAAAGTGTAGAAAGAGTGCAGAGAAGAGCAACAAAGATGATTAGAGGAGTGGAGGCTAAAACACATGAAGAACGGTTGCAGGAACTGAGTATGTCTAGTTTAATGAAAAAAGGACAAGGGTTGACATGATAGCAGTGTCCCAATATCTCAGGGGTTGCCACAAAGAAGAGGGAATCAAGCTATTATCCAAAGCATCTGAAGGCAGGACAAGAAGCATGGATGGAAACTAACCAAGGAGAGAAACTACCTAAAACTAAGGAGGAATTTCCTGACAGTTAGAACAATTAATCAGAGGAACCTCTTGCCTCCAGAATGCTTGAATACTGCACGTTTTTCAGAGAAGATTGGACAACCACTTGTCTGAAGTGCTGTAAGTGAGTTTATGAGTTTTCTTGCCACATTTGTTAAGTGAATCACCACAGTTGTCAAGTTAATCCCACAGTTGACTCTTGGCTTCCCCATTGACTTTGCTTATCAGAAGATTGCAAAAGATGATCTCATGACCACAGGAGACTGCAACTGTCGTAAATATGAAACAGATGTCAAGCATCCAAATGTAAATCATGTAATCAAGGGGATGCTGCAATGGTCACTTAGAAAACGGCCATAAGCAGGGGTGGGCTGTTTCTTTGACTGGGGGGAACACAGTGGGGTAGCAAAAATGGAGCTCCACCCCAGAGCACCCAATTTGCACTAAAAGGTGTTGAAAGAAAATGCAAGGCATCCTGCATAAGCCATGCCCACAGTGTGGTAGTATAAAAATTGGTAGCCCTTCACTGGTCATAAGTCACTTTTTTCAGTGCCATTGTAACTTTGAACAGTCACTAAATGAATTGTTGTAAATTGAAGACTAACTATAAAACTGTAGAAAGCAATCATACCATTCCTATTTTCCCCAACCCAGAAAATGCAAAGTCTCAAATTGAGGCACTAGTCCTCAATCACTCATACTCAATCAAGTGGATTCTTCAACAACTTTGTAAGATGAGTGGGGGACTACAGATCTGTAGAAAAGATTTGTGAAAATTATATTTATGAAAAGTTTATTTAAAATCTTTGAAATGCAGTCGACTCTTGAGTTCGCTAGAGCTACTTGAAGACCTTGTCATCCACTTTCAGGACCATACTTATTTCACCCAAAAAGTAATTGGTCTATAAATAAATGCACATTTTTCATCATTAACATTTAATCCAAATCAAGCTTTAAAACATGACATTTATCCAAACCCAGAACCTAGCTGTCTGTTTTTCCTGATTACTTGTAGGCAAGTCATATCAAATTCCTTATCTTATTTCTGGTAAATTTTTCCTGTATTGTTGAAATGATATCTGTTACTGTTCCCATTATTTATTACCTTTGCTTAAAGTTAGTTACTTCTTCTAAACGAAAGTAGGGTATCAAAAGAGAATAAGCATATCCATCTCAATGAATTCTTATTTTTATATATAATAACTTGATGTGTTAATGTTAGATTAGAAATTTAAAAGATTCCAAACTGCTTTTGTTTTATGAATTATCTGTTTTCATATCACCCTGAAAATATTTGAGAGAACTTACAGATCCTATCAGTTTCAGAGGGTGAGATCAGAGATAAAATCTATTCTATTATATCAATTTTTGATATGCCTGAAAAAAATAGAAAGCTGTTTGGTGTAGCATACTTTAAATATGGGAAGCTTTTAAAAAAAATTACACTGAAAGATAAAAGAGAAGACTAGGCTAGAATTATACAGTAAAATATGGAAAGGGGGACAAAATATTTACTACGATTTTATTTTCTTTAAAATATGAAACCGAGGAAAATAGAAACAGGAAAAGCAGTAACCTCTGATGACTAAAGGTGCACTTGATCTGTTATTTTGTATTCTACATTCTTCAAAAGAGCAATATAAACAGAATTATTTATGCCCAGCAAAATGTTGCTTAATTACTTATGCACCACTGTTTGCTTGTATTTTAAGCTCTCTCTACCACCCACAGGCAGACGTTAAACAGCTGCTAAAAGCTAGCTTTAGTCCTGCCTGTTTGAAATTAGCATACTTGAGCTTTGAAAAAACTTTGTTGCCAATTTACATATGCATAGAGACTGATATTTAGACTCGCCATATGATATGTCCCTCAAGAGCTTTTCTTATTGCTTCCATCCTCAGGTCTCAACCTAGAGACTGTAAATCTAGCAGGTGATTAATTCTATACCCTTGAGAAACTAGCAATTAGCACTTGCAACCAGTAAAAAATTGTCATTTCAAAACCTGTTTACTATGCCCATGTATCCTCTATGAACTCACCGTTAACTCTAAATAGATGTATATGACAAGAGATTTACTGTCATTTCCCTCCCTTTATATAAAACAGAATGCTTCTCCAAACTAATCAAGCTATTAAAATAGATTGATAAGAAGAAATAATTGTCATATTCTCTACCTTCACCCCTCCCCAATGCACTTTATATAAAAGTGTAAGATGCAGCAACCATAGGCTGAAAATTCTATATACACAATGTTTTTAAGTTACCTAACCTTAATCAGCTCATTTCAACACAAGATCTTTGTAGGCTTTACCTGTTCTGTGTCAATTCTTATCTCTGAAAGCTAAAATTACCGTACTTCCAGATGTTCCTATGCATTATTGAGGTCTTCTGCAGTAGATGCTGGAAAAGGTAAGATAAGGTTTTATTTCTTTGTAGTAGTCACTATGCTGAGATCAAAGGCAGTAAAGTGCAGCGCTTAGTACGGAAAACTATGATGAACTTAACATTTATTTTTCAAGTAGCACGTCTGTCATAAAACTGCTCATCAATCTTCAGTTACCTATTTAGCGTTATCCACTGAGCCTTCGCTGAACAGTTTTAAAAGCTTGAAGATATAGGCCTGCGTGCTCTTTTTCTTAAAATAAAATAAATAAATGAGTACATGTAAGCATCAGCTCACAGAACACAGCATTCTCCACCATGCTAGTTTTGTGTTTTCAGAATTGCTCTAAACTGCAAGCAAAGTAATAATGGTACATTGAAACTATTTCAATTGTTTAAATCTACATCGTAGCCAGAAATGGATTTACTGAAATAGAAGTATCAGACATATGGGACCCTTTAAGGATGCATAAAATTGAAGGACACCAAGGTCATAGGTCAGAATTAGTCACAACAGGCACTCTTAGACACTAGTGAAAATTAACCTTGTTCTTACTCGTTTCTAAAATAAACAGAGTAGCAAATAGTTATTTAGCTACATATAAAGAACAAAGCCTGGATACCATCTTTTAAAAATGGTCATCAGATATTTTTTTTTAAAGTTGAAAATAACACCTAATAAATCAATAGCTCTTATTACAGGATCCCAAGAACATACCGTGTTATTTTTCATTTGTTTCCAACTGTAAAATGCCTTTATACTAGCAAGTCTGCAGTGGAAGAAACAATGCTGCGTTACGAAGGCTGAAAGGAGTTTTTAAAAATGGTTTCCAGTAAAATATCTCACTTAAACTATGCCTGCTTCCTCAGAAGTCTGATTTTGTGCAAATAATTTTATTGTACATTAGGAATCATAAGGATAGTTGACACTGCATTTATTTTGGTTTACAGTTATGTAAATATTGTAGAATTTTTGGACAGTCATTTCCTTGTGGCTAGCCCAGCGGTAGGTTACTCCCAGTTCTGTCCATTCTAAGAACCGGTAGCACCAGTGGGGAGAGATTCTGTCCACCAACTAGGGACGTTTCTGCATATGCTGATAGTAAAGGTAGCCAGAAAGGTAGTCTTCTCTGTGGCGGCCCCAGCCCTCTGGAACCAACTCCCCCCAGAGATTAGAATTGCCCCCACCCTCCTTGCCTTTCGTAAGCTGCTTAAAACCCACCTCTGCCACCAGGCATGGGGGAATTGAGACACGCTTTCCCCCTAGGCCTTTACAATTTTATGCATGGTATGTCTGTATGTATGATTGGTTTTTATAATGATGGGTTTTTAACTGTTTTTAGTATTGGATTATTGTTATATGCTGTTTTATTACTGTTGTTATCCGCCCCGAGTCTGCGGAGAGGGGCGGCATACAAATCCAATAAATGAATGAAATGAATGAATGAATGAATGAATGAATGAATGAATGGGTTTTAGAACCCATTACTGGGCTAGCCCCAGTGATGGGCTACCAAAAATTTTACTACCACACTGTGGGTGTGGCTTATGGATTTTGTTTCAACATCTTTCAGTGCAAATTGGGTGCTCTGGGGTGGAGCTCCAAATTTTGCTACCGGAACTGCATTCCTGACCGTTCCCGTAGGAGCCCATCACTGGCTAGTCCCCTTACATTCAGTGAGTACATACATAGAGTTGGTCTGCTGGCTTCAATCTTTGTCTTTCGTTAAAAAAAACAACTAATATCACTGAAATGATGGCTAATGCTCTGATTCTTTTATTTTTAGCACATGCAGCCATTAGGCAGTTAAATGCTAAATTTTGCTAGATTCTTACTTTGCACTAATTACATCATCAGATCATCACACTGGTACAATGGGTAGGCAGAGCACTTGTACACAACTAAATCCTGATTCTAATTACTATTTTAGTCTCTTTTCCTCATGACATGTTGGTGATAGATCATTATTTTTTTTCAGCAATTTGTTCGCATTTATATGCAATATAATTGGATCTGATTAATTATTATGATTAATGACTGCAGAATTTTCTTGCAAAGCCATTAATACTGGTAGTATCAAATGAAAGACAGGGACAAATTAAAGCCAATAGAGTCCTGTTGCTTGCACTTACAATGTCTAAGCTTAAGGTAACCCTTTGCTGATTTGATCTCTTGGTGTGCGTGGGTGGGGGGAGAAATGGACTGGAATGACAATGGGAGGGGAACTGAAACAATTGGAAGAACGCATGATTGGTTAACATCTTTAAGTAAGCACTTTTAAGTCTGAATTATTTCAACTGTACACTATCAGGTGACAGATATCCTTTTCCTATGTTCAGGGGTGTGTCTGCACACATATTAAAAAATACAATATGAATATGCATTCAAGGAAAAGGATTAAAGCAAATTATTCAAGGTATGCATTTGGATTTATTATTTTTGCAACAAACGGAGTAAAACAAAACAGTTAATTTTTAATAAATAACCATCTTGTTAAATTTTCAAAGGACATACCTATACAGTAGGTGTGTTTTAAATTGTCTCCTGGCTTACAAATGGGATATTACATATTTGTAAAAAGCAAACAATGATTGAGTAGCTTAAGAGATGGACTTTTGTTTCCTCTGGGACCTGACTTTACACACACAGTGAGAAAGAGAGAGGGGGGAAGGGAGAGGGAGGGAGAGAGAGAGCTGATAACAGAAGATCCACTCAGGTGGCACAAAGCTCCACTTTAAATAAAAAGTTCAGGATCAGATGTGCTTTAAGAGTCTTCAGACTTAGAGGTACTGGAGGATTTTAAGATCATTTAAGTCTTAAAAAGAAGAAACTGATTGGAATTTCTATCTATAATAAGCAGCAGCCTTAATCACATCATGATCCACAGAAAAGTCACTGATATTTCTGTTGTTGTGCTAATGGGCATTGCTTAGAAAAACCAACATTATTTGAGAACTAGAAATAGAGACACAAAATACATATTTATAGTGGAGCTCAGTACTAAATAGCTGTTCTACTTGACGTATTATGTGAATAAAAGAGCTGAATAAAATCAGCTGCATGTTGTAAAATATATAAATCCATGGTAGTTGGAATTTAAATTAAGTAAATTAAACTGCACAACTCAAAATCTGCCTCCCCCCCTTCCAATTTCAACCAATCTTTATCAAATATTTCTGATTCATTCAACACAATCATCTGTCCTCTGGTTTTCTTCCACCAGATTTTATTGTATCAAATTCCATGCAAATTTTGTAATTCATTAGCCAAGTAAAATTATTTTATTTAATGGATTCACAGGATTTCACTAGTAAACAATTAAACACAAATAATAAAGGGAAAAATAGCCACACAGTGTTAAAAAAATATTTGAAAATCCATTTTAACTCAAAGCTGATAAGATCACAAGCTTGAATCAAATACCATATAGGCTTAGTTCGCAGATCACATTAAACCATAATACGATTTGATGGTTTTGGCTTATCATGTTACAAGAAGTGAATGCAGCCATCATAGCTTGTAAACCTGTGTTTATAGTTTAGTATGTTTCATGAATTTATCCAACTCTATGGTATGCAATATAACCAAACAGTTTAAGGTTTAATTTAATGAGTTAAATTAAGGTTTAATTTAAGCAAGAAGACACCAGTTCAACTTTCAACTTCAAATCAAAGTCATATTTAAACTACGGTACATGTAGTTTCATTTTAACTGCTTGAATATTAATCAGTGATAGACTATATCAAAGCACACAATCCTACTATCATTATATGTTATTTAGGATTTAAAATAAAATAGATGTTGAAAAGCATGACTAATATTAATAATCAGGGTTACTATGTCAGAGCTACAATAATTCAGATTACTAGTAAATGTCAAATGTTTTCTTTATCATTTTCTGGACATATATTACTTGTTCAGATATTTCTAGTAGTTCTACACCTATTATACTTTTGAAATATACTTCTGAAAGATGTTTCCAAACATGCTAAGCTGTTTTTTCTTTACACTAAAATGACATCCCAACTCATCCCATGGAGCTATATAATACAGCAGTAAGTCTCCTTTGAATTAAAAGTGATTTATGGTGACTTCATAGTCATCCCATTGAGTTTTCTTCATAACAATACAAAAGAAATTTGCCACTACCACGGTTATTTTGACTTCTGAATCTGGCCCACAGCCCTGGTACTTACATTAACCAGGGTCAGACTCCCTTGGCTCTTACAAAAGAGTGCAGTCAAAAATTTTAAGATCATTATTTTTCACCCCTAGTTGTATCCTAAATGAGGCTTTTAAAAAACAGAATAGAAGAATAGAAGCTAAGAAATAAAAGCTAAAGTCTGCCAAGCAACTGACTTGGCTAAGTCTCAACCCGTTTCACTGGTTTTCTTGCTTTAATGACATTTGATAGATACAGATCTATTTGGTGAGAATTATTATAATAATGTTCCATCTCATGTGAACACCTCAAAAATGTAGCAGAGCTTCAGTCAGTTGAGCACAACCAGGGTATTCTGATCTTTAGATGTTTAGATTAATTTAGCCAACTACGTCATTATGATGAACTTTTTACAATTTACTGGTAGACAGAAACTCTAAAGTGACCTACTGTATATAGTTGTAAATTTCTACTCCTGGCAATGAGGGCCTGGGGAACATTATATCTCTGTTAGGACCCAGATGAATAATGCCACAGGATTTAAGTCATGATTATTCTTAGTCACCATTCCTTTTATTTATCATGATTATTTTTTATTATCTGTTAGTGGTTGTTATTTGGGTCCAAGGCCAAAAATAATTATTCTGATTTCATTTAAATTGAATTGATCCATGTATGACTATAATTAGTTTTTTAGATGAGGATCAATTACAAGGTATCTCATAATCACAGTCTGAAATCATGGATCCGTATTAGTAATGTTTGTTCTTCTTTTATATTTGCAGGTTAATTTAACTCACGAGACACTTACTATAACTTCTTGTTGAAATGCCTGTTGAAAATGCATTGTTCATCTAGGACTTCCTCCTAGTCTAAATACTGGACAAAAGTTTATTCTTTTACCTTTTTCATGTTTTATTTTTATTAAATGTTGTTTTATATTATTTAAATACATTGTTTGTTAGGGGCTAATTTATATATAAATAGAAGGTATATATACATACATAATCATACCTACATACTAAATCCTAGCCCACCTAAGAGTGGAGATAAAAAGCTAATAGTGGTGTGCAAATTTAATTGATTTTGGAATTCCAGAGAAATCCATCATATTCTCTTCCTGCTCCAAACCATTCCCATCAGACTTTAATGGACAATTTGACAGAAATAAATCGTTCAAACTAGAAATGTCAAACTACCCTGAAGAGACTTCTTAGGAAGGCAACAGAATATTCTAGAATTCTCCAGAATGTTTTATTTTTGAATCATTGCATTTGAACAAGCAAAATGGTTAGGCTATGGTTAAATTCTCTTTCGGTCTTCTAAATGGAAAAGGGAGAAAATGGAGTAGCAGCAAAACAAAGCTTCTCCAGCTGGTATTTCTCTAAGGAGACATTGTTTTAATTCACTGTCTTGCATGCCTATGGCTTATGAAATTAGAAATAAAGAGCTGAGGAAGCTCCATATTTATCTTCCCAAGAGCTGTAGCCCTTACTTGATTCATATTCCTCCATTTATTTAGTTAGTTACACAGAACCATAAAGAAAAAGTATGACAGATATCCAACATTCCAAAATTGATTGGCACACTAAACAAAATTGTATATAATGAAGATTTTGGGTGAGGTTGGTATCTAATTGGAATTGGACTGATGGATGATTTATTCATGGTTAGCTTCAAACTGGACTTAGTGTGTCATGCAAATCTTTTAAAAAAAAAATTAAGAAAAGATAAAATCCTACCAAGTTTCTCAGATGACCCATGGTCCAGCAATTTGCCTCAGTGGTATTCTGTACTAGCCCTGATTATTGTACTGTTTACAGTGGTTCATAATGATGGAGAGAATAAAGGGACTACAAGAATTGAACTACAATATTCTCCAAAATGTTTATTGAATGTCTGGGAAAACTGAAATATATGTCAAGTTTATCGTTTCAATAATTCATAACTCAAGACTGTGATTGGGATATGATGAAGGTGATAAATTGTTAGCTGAGACTTGAAGATAAAAATCTTAAATTGCCCACATAAGAATGTATTTGCACTCTTTTGCCTAAACTAAAAGTATTACATACAACTTTACAGAAATGAATGCTTTTGGTTCATACTGTATTTAAGTTATTGTGGATGTTGAATAGGCACACATATGGAGCTATTTCTTGCTGTAGAACAGCTTTCTATATCCTCTTTTTGCATTGGAATGCAATTTCTATTGCTCTAATAGGCTATAAATCTGGAGAGAACTAGGGTCATTCATTCATTCATTCATTCATTCATTCATTCATTCATTCAATGTATTTGATCATTTAGAAACCTCCCATCAAACTCACAGAATGACTCTACAATTAAAAACTTAATTGGATTGGGAAATGTTGCTCTAGAGTAGTGCTTCTCGATTATTTTCTGTTACGCCCCCTCGCCAGGAAGAAGTAAACATTTCGTGCACCCCCAACTCTCCATTAGGAGTGTAAATAGTATCAGTAGCAGGATTCAGCCCGAAACACCGCTGAGGAACTGATCAGTTGTGCTTCGGGTGAAGAAATAATAATACCAATACCAATACCAATAACAACAACAACAACAATACCAATAACAATAACAATAACAATAATTTCAACATTGGTTGTGTCTGCAAAAAGAAGTGAGAGGATAAATTTAAAAAGCAGCTTATAGGTAAGAAATTGAGAGTTACCTTTCACCCGAGCTGTTGCATTTGTCCCCCAACCCCACATATACACACCCTCCTCCTCGCTTGCCTTATTTGCTCCAGGGGTCGCAACCAGAGGCTTATTAGCTAAATGTCCTCCCTCTCCCAAATCTGTGTCATTTATTTCACCACCTCTGGGTTCGCCTCTGCTTCCTAGCGACTTTTTATTTTATTCGGTTGAGAAAGAAATCCTACATTTATTCCTCTCTCCACCTCTCTTTCTGTGCATCTGGGCACAAGTGAGTGGGGCTGTGTTTATTTTCTTCTCGGAGCTTGGGAAGAAGAGGACAGGGCAATGAGATCCCTGTTTGCCTGCTTCCCTCCCCCTAACACACACACACACACATGCAAACACACCTTTCTTTCTTTCTCCCCCTCCCCACAACTCTGGGTCTGGGGGCTGTTTCACTCGGTTCCAAATGCCTAAATGAGGGTCTGTTTGGAGGAGAGCGCGACCTTCCCATGAAGCAGATTGGCTGACCTGAGTTCGCCAACTGTGGCCAGCCTCTGCTCTTCACCCAAAAATTCCCCCCAAAAAGATGGTGGCACCCACAGACCATGCGCCCTCCCCAATATCTCTCCATGCCCCCACAGGGGTCATACCCCACTATTTGAGAAACACTGCTCTAGAGTATGACTACAATTTGAGGGTTAAGGGCAGGAGTGTGTGTGTTGGAAAGAAGAATAAGAGGAAATAAATAGATTAAGCCAGACTAACAAAATTGTTAGAAAAAAGGGTCAAACTGATAAATTACAGTAAAAACAACTATGGGCCACAAAAATTATCACAAAGAAGTATGAGTCAGGTTTATCTAGTGGCTAAGGTACCAGCCAGATTAAAAATCAGGAGACCATTACCAATAGTTCAAATCCTATCTTAGTCATGAAAGCTAGAGCTGTTCGCTCTTGGGCCAATCACTCTCTTTCAGCCCAATTCTCCTCATAGGTTGGTTGTTATGGGGAAAATAGGAAGAAGTAGGAATACTATATGTTGTGGTTCAGCCTGAGGCTGCTCAGGGACCGGCTGTGTCTTTGCTGGCTCCATGCTCGGAGGAGGAGGGGGCTGGAGGAGGGGGCTGAACAGTCGGACAGGGGAGAGGAAAATCAGGAATGGGATGAAGGAGAACAGCATGAGAGCCCCAGGGGGGGGGGCTCTCCCCAGCCAGTAGTTTGGAGTCATTAGGTGATGAAGCTCAAGCCGTCATTGACATGCGACAGAGACGGTCAGATCAAAGAAAGGAGCAATTAAATAAGTATTATCAGCACTGAATTAGGAACAGCTGGGTTTGGGTGTGGTCCTCCTTAGCAGGGTTTAAAAGGCAGGCAAGCCCTTGAAGCCATGAGGAGTGTTATCAGTTTGGAGTCGCGTTATCCTGTCTTGTTTCTCAGCGTCTCTGTTCCTGGCTTGTGGCCCAGCAGCTTTGGAAGACCCGTGGGAGGTGTAGGTCTGCTATCTACAGCCTCGGCTTGGCAGCAAGAATTCTGTATTGCTGCATGGACTTTTGCCTTCATGGATAGATCTGAAGATACAGCGTTTTCCTGTTTGTAAGGGCGTTTTCTGTTACCTGTGTTTTTCTTGAATTTTATAAAACTGCCTTTGCCTTTTACCAGTGTGTCTGGCTTCTCTTTTTGGGTTGGTCTTGGCTTCTGGAGTGACCCAGACAGAACAACTATATATGTTCTTTGCATTGAGTTGTTCATTATAAAAAATAATAATAAAGTTGGAAAATAAATAAATAAGTAAGTAAATTTATAAATACATTTATTATAAAAAACATTCATTTCTATAATTAGTGAAATCTTGACTTTTGTAGAGTTTTGCTTTATCGTTATAAAAAATAAAACTGGGATGGGACGTGACGAAGAAAGGAAGATGAGCCTTTAAAAGGCATTTCATCAGTGCCATTTTGCAGTTGCCTTACAGTCACTTAAAATGCTCCCCAATGACTTCCAAGGTTAGTTAGTGTTACTGAGGTTAATTTATTACTTCCAGTCCTGGGACTTGGTAATTGCGCCACACTATGTACAACCATGCTTTAGTTCTTAATTTTATTTTACTTACTTCATTTGTTAATAGACAGGCATTGTGATTCTTTCACAGTACTATAATTCACAGGTTTTACTAGGAAGTTCTAAAATTGGGGGGGGGCAATGCAGCTAAACCCCGATACCCCAAAGAAGCCACCACAACTTGTATTGAGGGAATGACCTTAGCACTAACATTTCATTCCTTCATCAGCTCCAAGAACAATGATAAATGAATGCCTAGTTAGTTGCATAAGTTCTTGGATGCTGCCTGAAACATGGCCACAAATGTGATAGCTCTACACTAGGAAGCATAAGGAATGACAACACTCAGGAACAAGCCAATTTCAGGCTTTCATCACTGCAAGCAAAAAACAACATAAAGGTTGGTGCTAAACCACATGTGATCTGGGTCATTTATTTCATTGAGGAGCATTTGCATACTGTGCCACTGTGTCTTCGACATGGGCCAGCTCACCCCCCCTGCACTTAGGGCAACTTTCTGCTGGCCTTCGGCGCCTCACTGGCTGACAATTCCAGGAATTAAGGCTGAAGTTAGTCCAGTGAAGGGCTACCAAAATCTTTACTACCACACTGTGGGTGTGGCTTATGCAGGACGCCCTGCATTTTCTTTCAACATCTTGGGTGCTCTGGATGGAGTTACATTTTTGCTACCCCACTGCATCCCCCCCCCAATCTGGGCAGTAGCCCACCCCTGAATTAGTCCCTGGTTAGTGCGGATTGCAGCCTTGAACCCATGAGCTCAAGCTATCCACGCCAGCCTCAGCCTCCACACCACTGGATTACAGGTTCATGCTACCCAAGCCTGACCTTGTTTGTTTGTTTTCTATCCCACCTTTGTTATTTTATAAGTAACTCAAGGCAATGAACAGCTCCATTTTCACTACCCCACTGGGTTCCCCCCTGTCCGAGCAGTAGCCCACCTCTGAACATACCTAATATTCCTTCCTCCTCTCATTTTCTCCCACAATAACAACTCGGCAAGATGAGTTGTACTGAGACAGAGTGACTGACCCAAAGTCCTATCTTTGGCTTTCGTGCTTAAAGTGGGACTAGAACTTACAGTCTCCTGGTTTCTAGGCCAGCACCTTCACCACTACACCAAAGTGCCTCTTTTGGCTTACCGTACTGCATAAACACACCTGTTTGGTGTTATGTATAACTCAGACCCCTCTAAGTAAAAATTCCAGCCTTTATACAAAATAGGAATCCAGTCACTGGGCCTTTGTTTATTCCTCAGCATAAAACTTATAATTTACTTAAGTTGGACAATGGAATTGTTTTGAAAGTTGGAACAGCAGATTTGACCCTTAGAAAACAAAACAAAATATCAGCAATGACTTGCCAGTCATGCAAGGCTCTGAGACTTTTTAGAGATAATGCTGCAATCCCATTGAATTCAGTAGGGAATGATGTTGTGAAGGGCATGTTTAGAATTGTCATTCCCTCCACCCAACTGGGGAATATGTATGATGCATGAGAAGCAGGGGGGGGGGGAACAATGGAGAAAAAAAATGATGGAAGGGCTGGATTTAGATTTGTGAAATCTTCTGCTGAAGCTCTTTTCAAATTAAAGAGGCTTGCCACATATAGTTGCACATGGTACCCACATTGACTGTGTAATATCAACTAACAGTTTTTTTCAATAGAAATAATCAAAAATATGAAAAGTGGGTCAAATTTCGTGGCGAAGATCAAGGATAGCTCTAAAAGTTCCATTATTATGGAATTTTATTTTTTCATAAAATAAATGTTATGGAAATTTGTTTCTTTTCTCCTGTCAACATGTCCTAACTTAATATCAATGCTCCTTAAAATGTTAACAGCTGAAGTTCAAATCAAAATGACAATTTCAGAATTTACATTACCTAGCAAGCAAAGGGCCATTCCACATGGAAAGGAAAGCCTGCAACAAAACAAACAAAATCTTTTCCCACATTATGGCTGATTTTGACTTGATACATTTCAGAAAGAGAGATCCCGACTGGTGTAGCAGTTAAGGCTAGAACCTGGGAGGATTTGAGTTCTAGGCAGTAGGGGGTTCTAAAACTCTTTACTACCTGTTTGCACGTTCTCACATCCAAAACTTCTGCACATGCGCAGAAGCTTCCCAGATGGGTGGGCGGAGCCTCCTGTCACCAGGACTGCCTATTCTTAAAACCGGTCCAAACTGGGAGCAACCAACCACTGGTTCTAGTCCCTAGTCAGGTTGGGTCAGACCGTCTGTCTCAGGAAGGAAACAATGGCAAACCTCTCCTGAAATCTTGTCAATAAAACTGGACCAACATGTCCAGGCACTCATCAAGAGTCAAAAACTGACTCAAACATACACACACACACACGCACATACAAAGACTTTACATCATAAAGGACTAATAAATTGCAAGGAAATAGAGCACTGTTCAGAAACAGAATGCTGCTTAGAATATGAATATATTCAAATAACACGGAATCCACATTTTTCTGTTGGTCTTACATGTTAACATTCCAGCTAGATAGCATATTTTATAACATGCTTTTTAAATTCTACTTTAAAAGTAGGTCTATATATTCCAAATATAAATATATACACTGAAAATTTTATTCTCAGTGAAAAATAAAAACAAAGAAACAGCTACACAAATATTCAGTCATTCTCTTCCTTTCTTCTATCCTCTGAATAATCAAGCTTCTGTTGTTCTGGAAAATGTTATTCCAAGATGTGAAAGACAAAGATTATATAAATTATTTTCCCCTGTATAATTGCAACAAATACACACAGACACACACGTGTGTGTGTGTGTGTGCTTAGCTATCTGTCTACACACACATACACACACAGAGAGAGAGAGAGAGAGAGAGAGAGAGAGAGAGAGAGAGAGAGAGATACTTTAGATCCTTAAGAAACCAAGATAATGAGTTTTGTTTCTTTGATTCATTTTGGGGATGAAGATTTTGCTCTTTACTTCTAATAAAGGTGTCAGAAAAGTGAGGGATCAGTTCAGCCACCAAGTTGAAAAACAAAATTTAGACCACACCAGTAGAACGAGTGCACTGAAGTTTCATAATTTGTTGGTGACTTTTGCATTGTATTAGCAAAATACCATATCATCAATCTCCTTGTGCATTTTGTCCAACTCTGCCTTGCACACCCTGAAGCATAATTACCATTACGTAACATATGCATTGTGAGCTTGGAAAAGTATAGAATAAAACTGACTTTGATAAATAAATCACTGTTTGTACAGTTTATTAACACACACACACACACCAAGGGTTTTTTTTAGTACTGAAGCAAAGAAAATTCTTTGGGTGTGTTTGATATACATTATACTTTTCTGAAATATAAAATGTAACTAACTTCCTTACAGTTCACAGAGTTGATTGGAATCAATCCAAAGTAGTTCAATAAGATTTAACAGCCATTTAAAAAAAGATGTCCATTCATACATAGAAGAACTATCTTAACTTTGCATTGTAAAGATTGCTTATATTTGACTCAAGAGTCCTACTCCAGTCATGTCAGCAATGGTACTTGTTACTTTTCATATCCTCTTTAGCAATATTTCATTCCCATAAGGCTCAGAAAAAAGGCACAGGAGAAGGATAGAGCAGAGCAAAACAGCGGCTTCATTATCTTTTTTGTTCCCCAAAGAAGCAGGAAATAGTAAGGAAAATACGTATGAAAATGATAGCCACTACATGTGACAACATCTATTAGGCTCATACTAACAGGGACTTTGTCAGCCAAACCCTTTGTTTGCAATCAGTTTCCAATGCATATGCAGAAATTATTCTTGCTCCTAAGTGAAGATATTCAGGACGGGAGATAGGCCTATTATCTGTATTAACTGCTAACTGCAGAAGAAGCAACTTGCTTGGGATTGTTAATTGATCTGTTAAAGCAACTCTCTTGTATCCTCTCCATCGGGTTTAAATTGGATGGAACAAACAGATGACTGATTTCCTATTAATGGTGCTTACACTATGATGTTCGTCCATTGTGTTGAAAGAGGACCCTGATATCTATGGGTTGTGGGCTGTATGCGATGTGTTCACAGGTGGCTGGTAAGGCCTATACAGGCACAAAATGTTCTGCCACATGTTGGACAGACATGTATGGGCACCATTGTCACAGCATTTGCAGCTCTGGCTTTGCGGAGTGCTTGCTTCTCTTCTGCTGTGAATGTTCTTCTGGCCTCAGATGTCTGGCAGCCTTGGTAGATCAGCATGTGCCATGTTGGTCAATCTTGTGCCAGGGTTTCCCAGGAGGTGATGACTTGAAGGAGGCTTTCAGCATGTCTTTGTATGACTTCCTTTGTCCCCCATGCGATCGCTTTCCTTTAGACAGCTCACCATAGTCACTCAAGTAGACGCTGAATTCAGCTATTGCTTTTCAGCAGGAAGATGACCATTAGACCTGAGTCACCTGTGTGCAGGTCTGTGGCTACAGCTCCCAGTGTATCCACACCTAGTGCTGAATTGGGGGGGGGAGGGTTGATGTCAAGGCTTGTGCGTGAATTGGATTAAAGTGAGGGAGAATTGCACGTAGTCAGCCTCACTCTCTTTTCCCAAATTGCCTCTTGCTCCAATAGCAGGACAAGAAGCAAGACAGATGAAGATGGGCTGGGTGCAGTGGTTAACCAGAGCATTTTTCACAACTTGTCATGCTCTTAGCATACCACATCGCTTGCAGGAACCGCCTTCATGACCACTGTCCTATTCTAGTAGGTTTCATCCACTCAGTCTGCCAGAATCTGTCTTCACATGCTCAGGATAGACAAGTCCCTATCTCACTGAAGGTCAATGACCCAACAGCTATTCTCAATCTGGTTTGGCCGGCCTGTCGAAGCTGTTGCCCAGGGTGTGGCTGCTGCACATGCTACAGCTACTAGGAGCCACAGGTGAGAGCTGAGTGACAGGTGAGGATCAAAGGTGAACGAGCTGCCCTAAGAGCTGCCCTAAAATGAGCTGCCGTAAAAAGACACGACGTGCTCTATACCAGAGGTGCTACCCCTCCCTGAGCACCTCGCACCGGTACTTACACTATAACTAAGAAAAAAGTGAAAAGGGATTTAGTTCATTGTAGGTGGATGGAAGATTGTAACTTCATTGCCATTGGTATTTTGTGGAATTTTTTTTACCAGCATTGGTCTGTTAGATTTAATGAGAATATTAATTTCCTAGATTTTAGTCCTTGTGACAAAGGTGTTAAAAGATTATAAACACACTCAACAAAGGCTAGTTTAGCTCCCTTTTACTGGCTCTTCCTATCCCTGCTGGGGAGGTTATTTTGAACAGCTTTATAGATATTTTATTTTCTATCTGATTCCATCTGATTTTCATTCCTTTTTGCTTTATTAAAATGATGGTCTTACATCAGTTGAATTTCTACGATTAATTCATAACAGGTTTTTTTTTTTAATGTGTCTTCAAATATTTGGCCCTTTTTGTCCTCAGATCAACAATAAAAACAATGGTTTTGTTCTTTTTTATGTAAAAGTAAAAGTTGTATTCTGTTCAATTGCTTTCTGTATGTCTGGGTGGGAATGGGTAGTGCAGGTTTCTATCTAGAAAACCAATCCCCCAAACCATAGTTCCATAAACAGTTTTAGCACACGTTCCCCACTCCACACTCATTCATACGCAGAAGAAATGATTTGTGTGAGAGCCTGAACACGACCTAAAATGTTATTGAAATAAATGAGGAAATTTTTTCAGACAGGTGGTTTCACACATGTAATGCTCTTATTTGTCTCATTTGAGTCAACATCCCAATAAAATCTGCAGCAAGTATATTGTGTTTGTATGTGCTGGATTATAATTAATTGAAAAGAAAAGAGGCATAAAAAATAAAAGTCTCCTAGAAAGCAGGAAAAATCTGAACTATACATCCATTATTTTCCAAACCTTACCCAAGTAGAATAGTTAGACCTTAATCTTGCCCTAATTTAAGATAAGGAAAGCCAGCAGAACATCATTTTGGCTGTAATTATTATCTTCTGAAAAGCAGTGGTGCATTCTCTAGAGCTTGTGCATCTGGGAAAGATTAGAGTTCACTAAGAGGCTCCATTTATTTCCACTTACCAATTTAAGTAGGGATAACATATTACACTTTACAGAAAAAGAAAAAAAAATGTTCTGGTTAGCACAGACACATCCCTTTTTTTTCCCTTCCCCTCCTCCGCCATCAGCTCTGCTGCTTTGCTACTGCACCATACCTTACAAATTGAGACAATATGCTGGATTTTATTGGATGGAAACAATCTTTTTAAACTGTAGCCCAAGGAGGTAGTTATGAAAAATCAGCTGCCTACATTTCAAAATGGGAAAAGGATTGCTTTCATTTTTATTTTTTTTACTCTTTCTCTTCTTTTTTTTAAACATGGGATAAAACTGTCCCACTTGGCTGTCACACATCTCTTCTGTCATAACCAATAAGAGAACAGTAGTTCCCTTGCAAATCTGTTGGTTCTTATGCAGTATGGTAGCTCAAAAATAAGAAGAAATGCCCTCAGACTACGTTTATAATAAGTGAAAGTTGTAACGCATTTACTTCAGACAAGGTAGACCCAGCATCTTTGAAGGAAGCAAAAATATAGGCAAAAATAGCCCAAATATCGCTCTTGCTCACATCCTTGTGTGACATTTGGTTTGCTGCTCATGCACAGAAGCCATATCTTGTGCCGACGGGCACAGTTGCGACCAATGGGTGCACGTGCACCCGTGATGGCCTCAGAGGGAGCTCCCGTAGCAAGTAAGAAGAGCGGCCCCTCACTGCTGCGGACACGTGTGCCATCACACCAGCTCTGTTTCAGATCTCTTCTGTGCATGCATGCATGCCTCCCACTAGCCAGCTGGTCTTCAGGTCTCTATCGGGCATGCATGGGGTGAACATGCATGCATGACTTGCATTTTGTTTTGTTTTTTAAAGTATCTTTATTGTTTTCCAGAAATAAAAAAGAAGAAAAGAAAAAAGAAAGGGAAAAAAAGTAAAAGAATAAGGAGTAAAAGCAGTATTTCTCACATGTTTTGTTCTAGTTTAACAGATCTTAATCCATTTCTATTACCTTTCTGATACATTTCTTTATATTTTGTATATTTACATTTAATTATCATAAATAAATTTTACTAATTGATATAGAAAGAGATACATTGGGAAGAAAAAGAGTAATAAAAGTCATACTTCCTAAGGTAATTATTATCTTTCTTTTGTATACTGATACTTTGTATTGTTACATTTTCAGCCTTTATTTCGAATCCATTCGTGCCATTTTTCCCAAATTCGTTTAGATTTTTTACTTTCAATCCCCTTAATTGAATTTGTCATTTCATCCATCTCAATACATTTATATATTTTATCAATAATTAAGCTCTCTGATGGAGTTTGTTCATTTTTCCATGTTTCTGCCAATGAGATTCTGACTGCAGTGCTTATATGTGTTATGAGGAAGAGCGTTTGTTTGGTATAAGATCTTTTCCAAATTCCTAAGAGTAAACCTTCTGGTGTGTATTCTATCTTCTCTTTTATAATTTCGGTGAGCCAATTATGAGTTGTTTTCCAACTTCTTTGAATTTTGGGGTAGGACCACCACATATGCCTTGCATTTTGGCTGGGGCATAAGCACATGTGCATACACAATGGGGGGGGCATGCATGCACCCACATCTTTCGATTTTGGTGCACATGTACACTTTGGGCACTCGGTGCCTAAAAGGTTCACCATCGCTGATATAGGTTATAATGGAAAAATCTTTAAAACCTGAAGATGTTTTTCTTTCTCTCCCTGTTATACTACAGAAAGTCCAAAAGGAATTACTGTATTTTGTATTTTTTTCTCATACTGTTTTCTTTTCTCACCCTGAATTCATTTGTTGTTAATCATGGGAGGTCATGTTTCCATCTCCCCAAATTGACTTCCGTGTTCCTGTACATTTGGTGAGAAAGTTGATGTCACCAATTTGGCATCTCACACCCTGATAGATGCATGGCAAGCAGCCTTCTTTAAACTATTGGCAGTGTATGAGAGAGAGACCTTGTGTCCCACTAACTGGCTTGATGCCACTAGCAACCAAAAAGACAAGCACAAATCACCAATACTTTTTTCTGAAGTAGGAGAGCCAGATCCAGATCACGATTACAGAACTTGAAGATATTATAGACATCAATGACTCTTAGGATCCCAATTGTTAGGAAGATTCGGAATCAGTATGTGATAATTTGGTGAAATGTAGTGAAAACCTTCATGTCTTCAAAGATTATACATTTTTTTACCTAGAAGTTATCACGATATCTTTTTTTTTAGCTGCAAAAGGCACAATATTGGCAAACATATAATGATGATTTCTAGTGTTGCTCTTCAGAATCTAAATACATTTTAAAAGCCAGTTATTTTACCAGTTAAATGATCAATTCTTCAGTTTTTCACTACTCAGCACCCAATCACAGCAAGTTAATCATGGAATACTCATCTGATCCTTTGCCAAATCAGTATCCAGTACACAACAAGAGAAGGAGGCAAAACATAGACCAGCTTACTTGATAGTCCAGATGAATTTAACAAAGCCTGCTTGTGAGACACTATGCACATGACTATGGTATGAATCAAGAAATGTCTAACTTGGAATCTAATTTTTGCTCCCAATTCACATTGATAGCTGTGGACTTATTATAACACGTGTACCTGCTATATAGAATATATATATATATATCTTCATTGGCCTACAATTATGTAAGGCATTTTGGATATCAACATAGGCACTGTAATTATGAAAATATGTATCAGTAAGGTGTTGTAGAAGGTATGCAACTGGAAGAAAAACACTCAGTGCTTCATAAGAACTATGAAATTTCTGTATATTTGCTGCACTAAAATTATTATATTCATTATTATATATGAGGAAACTCCACAATTCAGTAGTTTAATTATAAGTTCTGTTTTTTTAAGCTCTACGTAAGTTCCAGAGTTATCATGATTATTTCTTCTGTACTAAATTTTCTATATGAAATCCCTCTTTGAATTGATCTATAAAAACTATTCTTGCAGACATGCGTTCTGGTGCTGCAAAGGTTATTACCCCAATGAATAATGGATAGTGTATTTATTTCCCATTTGTAAGCAAAATGGAGAAAGTTGTATTTTCTCAACATAGGATCCCAACAAGTCTTCTTTTACCATGACACACAGAGACTGTAAGAGTCTGTGCTGGTTATGATTAAGACCAAACTAAAATATTGCAGTTCCTTTCGAAACACAACACATTTTACACTTATCAATGGAGCTTTGTACCTATATTTATTTTGGAAATTTTACAATCATGCAAACTGAATAACCTACTCAGCTAAAATACAATTTTTTTAAAAAATGTAGGAAGAAAAACAAGGTAATTTCAAAAGCTCTGGATTCTTTCTACCTTGTTGGCTTCATTCACAATCAACTCTATTGAAAGAAATGAGGAATATCTTTTTGTAACCTCCAACTACTAATACTTTTTCAACTGACAAATACCCTTTAAAGAAAGATGGTTAATATTTATTAAACTAAATGAGAGAGGAAAAAGGCTTTTATTTCTTTATTACCAGAGTATTACCTTACTCATTTTCTTTATAATACAAACTGGAAGCTTAGTCCTCCATAAAGAGAACTTTTACTTTACAGTTAGACAACATACAGTAAAATCTCAGTTTAATGGAGCATCCGGATGAGAAAGCTTCTCTGTTAAATCTGAATGTACGTCATTTACTTAAATTTACTTCATTTGCATAATTACATCAGTTGTCTTCACTGAATTCAGTTATCATGGAAAATTGAGCTCAAATGTTCTCCATTAAACTGAAAAACCCACCGAATCAAAATTTTACTGTAAAACAAGCTTGACTACTTAACATGTACCATGTCACTCTGATATATGACAGGGGCATCTGAAAGGACGGTTACTGTTCTTTCTGAATTCTCTTTCAAGCATTCTTTTTGAGGACATTTTTTTAGGATCCATGAGGTGCAGCAATGCATCATAATAATCCAGTTTTTATTTTAGGCCAAGTACTATCAACATCGACCTGCTCTGTGTGGTTCAAGATGAAATGTCATTAGAAAGCAACTATAAACATATAGTTACAATGTATAACCCAAACATTTTTTGGAGGGATTGCTTGCATTCTACCATTTATATTAATTCCATAGTGTTACTGTATCCATTGTTCCCAATGGGGATTTATTCAAAAAAATACATCAAGTTTCACTAGCACTTAAGAAGAGAATGCATATCATCAAATTCAGGGACAATACTGATCTCCAAGTTTTAAGGTCAGTGATAGAAATCATATTACAGAATTCAAAACTGGATGAGTAAAGGCATAAGCAGATGTCTTCATCCTGCAATATTCAAGATTAAAGAGCAGGAGTGGGGGGGAGGAGAGTGAAAAAGTATTGTGGGTTTTGTTTTTTCTGGGGGGTTGCTTCTGGGACAATAAATGAATCAATTCAGCTTTTAAGAAATAACAGACTTTAAGTTTGGAGGGAAAGCCCAGGATCACTTTTTCCCACTTATATTCAGCTAGTATTATTTTTATAATTAACATGCATTTATACTGATGGCTCCTTACAAGAAGCAATGTTCCCAAATTCACTAAGTACAGAAAGGAAATGATTAAATAGTGAAGAAATATAAGACCGGTGGTCAACAGAGGGGACTATATTGTTATAAACTACGATATAGTTGTAAAGAATTACAATTCTATTCTTATTTCATTATAGTTCAACGGGGAAAAATATGCTGGTGATATACATTTAAGGTATCAATCCAATCTTATGAAAAATCCCTTGAAAAATAAAATGTATACAAAAGGGAAGAGCTAGATGCAGTTCAATATATCCTTTGGCCATGGTTCATAGAGCTCAACATGCTGTCCTGGTTTTATAAATTAGAAATCTTGTCATCTTATCATCGAGATCACAAAAATTGGGGCAAACTATCTGTTAAGTGAACCATAGTAACCCAAACTTTAACTTCAAGAAAATTACACTTGGAAACTCTTCACAGGGCTGCAGCCTGAACAGAAGTAAGATTCTTTCCTTCATTCTCTCAGAATTATTTAGCCTCTTTTCAGAACCTCAAAGACTGCAAACACCACATAATTGATTATGACAACCCGATTATGAGCAAAATATTTTCAGCAGAATTTATACCAGAAATTAAGCGAAAGAAAGAATAATGGCTGCATTATTGTTTCTACAATATACAACTATTGATTACAGTTAACAATAATTCAGTGACACAACACAATATCCTTACAGAGTTCATATTAAAAGACTTTGGACTACTACACATTAAGTCTGAAAAGTACAACGAGAACGTATTTGGGCTGTAGACAAAATACTATTATATATTATATAGTAATTCCATTTTTTTTCTGGACCAGGTTTTTGGATGTCATAAAAAGGCCCTGTTAGACAACAAGTGAAAGTTGAGTGGGGTACTATTGACCAGTTGTCCTACTCAAAACGCCACATTTGTACAGAAGTGAATTGGGGAGAGAAGAATTATGTGTTCTGCTGCTGCATGTAAGTGAGTTTAGCAGCATGTCTAAAAGTGTCGCTTTGGTCCCTGATTATAATAATGAGATGAATTTCGAAATAGACATAGGAGTTACTAGATATGCTTCTAGCCTTGCTTGAGAAAGTGTTTACAGATAGCTGAATTAAATTTTGAAAAACGAATTGAAATAGTGTTCCATTTCCTCTCTTGACACTAGATAGGATTTTAATCTCTCAGATCCACCAGAGTTGACAACTGGTGATATTTTTCACTGGGGCATCAAATGTTGAAGTGTTATTTTAGGAAATGTTCAGTTGAATTTGCATACAGAACATTCCTATTCAATTTGAATAATACACCATTCACTTCAGCTAGTTAAAACTTACATAGTGTGTGTGAAGTTTATTGAACGTGAGGAAACATCAAAATCAGTTAACTGAAAAAATGGGCAAAAAACAGACAACAGCAGGAAGAGAGAGGGAAAAAAATAAACTACAGTGGAACCCCGACATAAGAGCTGCTCTACTTAAGAGCAACTCGAGATAAGAGCTGGGAGGGGAGAGATATTTTTGTTCTACTTACAAGCCCAAATTCGAGATACAAGCGCCAAGGAGCTGTCTCCTGAAGCCAAACGCTAACTTCCGCGTTCGGCTTCAGGAGACAGCTGCGAAGCGGCGCGCGTGTTTTAAAAGGTTGCAGCCGGCCTGGGGGGCTCGGGGAGGTGCTTGCAGCTTTCTTTCTTGCTCTTTTTCTTTCTCTCTTTTACCTTCCCTTCCTCTATTTCTTCTTTTCTTTCTCCTTCCCACCTTCTTCCCTCCCTCCCTCCCTCCTTTCACTCATTCCTCTCTTACTCTCCCCTTTCATAAGTTTCCTTGCTTCCTTCCTCTGTTCCTGTCCCTTCCCCCTTTCTTTCTTTCTTTCTTGCTTGCTCTTTTTCTTTCTCTCTTTTACCTTCCCTTCCTCTATTTCTTCTTTTCTTTCTCCTTCCCACCTTCTTCCCTCCCTCCCTCCCTTCACTCATTCCTCTCTTACTCTCCCCTTTCATAAGTTTCCTTGCTTCCTTCCTCTGTTCCTGTCCCTTCCCTCTTTCCTTCCTTCCTTCCCACCCTCTGTCCATTCATTCACCCATTCCTCTCTTGATCGCTTAAAGCCGGTCCCTGGTGCAAAAAGGGTTGGGGACCTCTGTCCTACAGGATTGGGTGGCAGAGAAGTTGAACATATGTAAATTTAAAAGTTTAAGAAAGTTTACAAGTTAAGTGAAAGAAACTTCATTATTCATTTATATGTACATGTACATTTCTTCATTAAAAACATGTCTTTCTGCATAATTTAGACTAACTTTGTGAGTTTTTTGAGGGCTGGAACCAATTAAAATTATTTACATTAATTCCTATGGGGAAAAGTCGTTCGAGATAAGAGCTGCTCGACTTAAGAGCCCAGGTCCGGAACGAATTAAACTCGTATCTCGAGGTACCACTGTATTGTCAATATCAACAGTCCATATTATCTGCATCTCTTTCTTAAAAGACACAGAGCTTTCCAGAGACAGTGGAAATAATACTGTGATGAATTAGCATAGACAATCCTGGAGAAGCCTTTGATTACTCCAGCTTTAACCTTTCAATGCATGCAGCAGCAGCAGGATAAAAATTGGTACTTCAAGTGATCCTTCCTCTATCCTGCAGCATTTAAGAAGCTAATGGATAGGAATGACGTATCCAACACCAAATTCAGTGATTATTGTTTGAGATAGGTTCCAGTTCAGGGTGGAAAATTGGTCATCAATGGGTTACAATACCTGCAGGGGCTAAGGAATGGCAAATGATGATATACTTCAATGTCATGATGCAGTTTCCCCTCCCTTTCACATGCATCATATGTTGTAGCCAGTTTGATCTACTGGTGAAACCAAAAAGGCTAGAAACCAGAAAGTGACCATTCTAGTTTTGCCTTAGGCTGACCTTGAACCAGGCATCCTGTCTCAGCCAAACTCACGTCATAGGGCTATTGGATAATAGTAACAGTTGGAAGGGACTTTGGGGGGGTCTTCTAGTCCAACTCCCTGCTTAGGCAAGAAACCCTACACTATTTTAGACAAAAGGTTATCCAACATCTTCTTTAAAACTTCCAGTGTTAGAGCATTCACAACTTCTGGAGGCAAGCTGTTCCACAGATTAATTGTTCTGACTGTCAGGAAATTTCTCTAGTGTTGGGCGAACGCAACAAAGTTCAGGTTTGGTGAGTTTGGCTGAACTTTGCCATGAAATTCGGGTGAGTTCGTTGAACCCGAACCCGAATAGCAGCAGCACCGTTGCGGCGTCCTTTTCCATAAAAATAAACCTTTTGCTTCCTTTTATTTTTATGGAAAAGGATGCCGCAGTGGCACTGCAAGGAAAAGGAGGTGGGGAATTCCATGATGGGATTCTGGGGGCAGGGCTTTGATGTCATGGAGACTCCTTCCTCCCCGTTTCAGCTGGCCAGGAAGTAGTCTCCATGACGTCAAAGCCCCGCCCCCGGAATCCCATCATGGGATTCCCCACCTCCTTTTGCTTGCAGCGCCGCAAGCAAAAGGAGCTGGGGAATCCCCACTCTCCTCCTGGGCGATGGGATTCCCCACTCTCCTCCCATTCTTTATACATTTTTCTATAAACCAAGAAAACCTTGTATAGCCAATCAGATGTTAACAAAAGAAAATTAAAACCAAAACATAAATATATATGAATTTCAGACTTCTTCCCCCTCCTCTAAATAGCACATTTATCTAATCCCAAATTAAAAAAATATTTCAACCCCTCTAACATTTAGCCAATTAATACTTATCTACATTTCTTACTTAATTATTAATCTTAAATTTCAGTCAATTTGAGAAAAAGAAAAAAAGGAAAAAATTCTAAATATTCTCTATTTTCAATCAATTAAAAATCATTAACATCATTAATTTCCCCAACAATTCTAAATTCAATTCCATTTATGCATTAATCCAAATCAGTATCACCTACTACATATCTTATTATAATCAATACTTCTAACTTTATTAAAACAGATCAGCAATTCCTAAATTCATATATCTAAATAGAAATTTTTTTTAAAAAAAGAGCAAACAAAACAATACTCCAAGCTTAATCAACCCTTCTCAAACTCCAATTTCTTTAATCTGAGCAGAACTTTGAACCAAACCCTTTTCTTCTATATTTTTTTGCATTCCCTGCTGGTTGCAGTTCATCATCTCATCATTAAATAATGATGTAATTAGGTCCTCCATATTTTCATTGTATTGTAAATCTTTGCATTGTTTATTAAAAGATAGCATATGTATACTATATACAGTATTGGGTAGAACTGAGTTAATTATATTAGTCCCGCCCTCTAAAACCATCCCAATTTCTCATGCGGTCCCATGGCAAAATTAATTGTCCACCCCTGTTCTCAACATCCTTCTTGCATCATGGCAAACAAAACTGAATGCAGTATTTCAAATATTACCTTAACAATTAACAATTGTTGTAGGGTGCATAGGAGGAGAAAGGAGTATTAGGTATGTTTGTACCTTAGTTATTTATAAAAATAATAAAGGTTGAATATCAGGAAATAGTATAAGGGCAAACTAGATGGACCATGAGGTCTTTTTCTGCCGTCAGTCTTCTATGTTTCTAATCAATTGTTAAGCTTTCGCTTATAGGAGATTGAGTTTGTGTCATGAGATTGTAAAGCTCATATTATCTTTCTGAAAATTTCTTACATTTTGTAAAGGTTTTTTGATCACAGGGTTACTGTGATGACCAATGAGGGCAATGTTTTCCAATATTTGCAGAAAAATCATAAAATAAACATAAAACCACTCATTAAAAACAACAATAGAGGCTGCCCAATAATAAGCATCCAGGAATATGTAGTAAATCCTAGCTCTGAGCTGATGGTTCTATCTTTTTATTTTTATTTTTCCCCCCAGCTCTAGCCTGAATAGTGGATAGCAGGAAATTCAACACTAAGCTTTTACAGCTATTTATACTGACTGAATTGCCAGTGAATAATACAGCCCTGTGTTCTGTAGGTGCTCCCATTTAACTTGTTAAAATGATGGGTGTACTAAATAATCCTGTTATACAGGGATATAACATTCCATTGAGAGATAGCAGTTTCATGTAGCAATTTTACAGACCGCTTAAAAAAAACCTTTGAAGTCTATGGCTAAAGCCTTAAAGTTGCTTTTTTTTAAAAAAAAAATCAGAGGCTCTCAAACAGTTCAATTTTCATGTGCTACAGTAGCTTAGCAGTCCTTTTATAAAATATACAGATTGTAATAAATAATGGTCAATTTAGAATTAAATTGTAACTCAAGAGGAAGGTGAATAAGCAGCTGCTATGAACTGGTATAGTCCCTAGTTGAAGTTCCAAGAAAACCTTTCAACAGATGCCTATCCATTAATTCCAAGTTAACAACAATAGGACATTAAGAATGGTTAAATTTTCAGTATAGCAATATTACTAGGACTGTGCAACAGTCTGGATTTGTTATTGTTATTTATTAGTTCATTTTTTACTCTGCAAACGTTGTATTAATTACATATAGATCAAAACAAGATCATTTTCAAAAATGTTTCCAATCTAGTCTATTTAAGTGTCAGCAATCTTTTAGAACATGGTGCATTCCACTAATGCAATCAGGTTGGTAGAGTTAAAATGACCTGGTTTCATGCTATCCAAGGGAATTGGAGCAAGTTAAGGATAAAAAGGGATTGAAAGTGGAGCCAAAACTTGCAGCTATGAATATGAAGCTACCTCTCAGCTCAGGTTTTCGATCCTCTCTGGAATAAAGGACAATATGAGATCATCCGTGTTGTGTTACATACGACTGCTTCCTATGAGGAAACTGAACGGCAAAGGTCTCTGGAAGTGAAAGTTTTCAACAAATTAACAGCTCTGAACTTTTTGCTGATATCTGGATTTTTTTAAAGGCGTTATATATAGAGAGGACTTGTTTATAATTAATTATTATTAATTATTATATATTATATAATTATTATACAGTTTATAATTAAGTCATGGGATGAAAAGTTTTATATCTCTTAAGTTAAGTGGTAAAAACAGATATTATTTTGATGAATGTGCAGAACCACTAATAGTTGTTTATTTTAATCTCATTTTTTTTAATTTTGTGCACCTACTACTATTTTTATTTTATTTTTCTTAGTTTGCATTATCTTTTATAATTGTAGTTAAAAATTTTGAATAAAAATATTTTTTAAAGGATAAAAATGGATCCTACTTTTTGTAAAAGGAGATTTAGACCAACATAGGCAGTGTAATATGTTTATGGTGAATACATTTCATGACTTTTGCTTTGGGCAGAGATACCATATATTAAAAGTTTAAACATATTTGTATTTGTCTTCCTAATTTAAAAGTCTTAAGTAATAGTCAAAATTTTAACTACATATGATAAGAACACAATATGAAATTAATCTATATCATTAATCCAAAATTCTGCTATACTTTTCTTGTGGTTGTTGTTAGTCGCAGTCACCTCTGTTCCATTGCAACCCATGGACAATGTTCCTCCAAGCCTTCCTATATGTTTCTTGTACAGCAGAGTAATTTATGAAGAAGGTTACATCCATTTCATAAAGAATCTCCTCCAAATTCTGAGGTTCAATTGGCATGGGAAGACCTATTTGTTTTAAGAAATATCAAATATTTAAATGTATAATCAGTCCTTCAAAATTGGCATATAAATCCGATAGATAGATAGATAGATAGATAGATAGATAGATAGATAGATAGATAGATAGATAGATAGATAGATAGATAGATAGATAGTCAAAATTCTGCAACATGTACAGTGCAACTAATAGTCACTTATACAGGTTTTATGTTTATAGTTTGTACTTGTGTTGGGTGACTCCCCAGGCATATGACCCCAAATTTAGACCCCACCCTGGCTTAACTAGATCGGAATAAAGTTTTAAATACAAGACTTGGTTTGTCTTTCACAATGCAAAGGTCAAAACCTTTATGAAAGCTCATACCTGCCTTTCCAAATTAAGAAATGTTGTTAACCGCTCAGAGTCCATTTCGGAGTGAGCGGCATATACATGCAACAAGTAGGTAAGTAAGTAAGTAAGTAAGTAAGTAAGTAAGTAAGTAAGTAAGTAGTAAGTAAATAAATATTTAGCCAGTCTTTGGCTGGCCTTTGGAGGCAGCTGATAAATGTTTACATAATAGTATAGTGGCTCTGTCCGTTCTGGGAACCATCTTTAGTCTTTAGAAATTGCAAAGGGAAGAGGTAGAAATGAAACCTGAACTATCAAATATTCAGGTATTAATACCTTGTATGTTGCTGGAGTTGTGTGATTGCTTGGTCCTTTCAACATTACTGTGTGCATTTCCTCTGCTACACTCCCCTGCTGCCAACCCCACCACCCCAAATGACTGCATTTGCAGTACAAAGGCCTAAGAGGAATACATAAATGCTTTGAAACTACTTTGCAAGCCCCGCAAAGCTGCTGCACTGGCCGTGGATTGAGGGGATCCATTATTAAAAGAGGGATCAAAACAAGATGCAATTACGCCCAGTTAATCCCCTTAAAACAGTGAGGCATTTCTTCCCCCATAGCAATTATTTGCACATGGGTAAAAACAACTATGAGATAGAACAAATTAAAACTTTATCTTCAGATGCTGCCACAATTGTTATGCAGATTTCTTTAATGTTCAGTTCAATCAGGAGCAAGCTGGAAGATTCTAGAGACCATTGAATGACCACTGAACTGTGATTTTAAGAAATCGTAAAATAGATGCAAATTTATTTTATTCTTACACTTCCTATTGTACAGTACGTCTGCTCAAGGAAGCTGTGATCTTAAAAGTTGAGTATTACAGTGGTACCTCTACTTATGAATTTAATTCGTTCCGTGACCACTTGCTTAAGTAGAAAAGTTTGTAAGAAAAAGCAATTTTCCCCATAGGAATCAATGTAAAAGCAAATAATACATATGACTGGGGAAACCACAGGGAGGGTGGAGGCCCTGTTTCCTCCCAGGAGATTCCTAGAGAGGCCCCATGGAGGCTTCTCCCCACCTTTTCCAGCCCTGTTTCCTCCCAAGAGATTCCTAGAGAGGCCCCACAAAGGCTTCCCCCTGCCTTTTCTGGCCCTGTTTCCTCCCAGGAGATTCCTAGAGAGGCCCCACACAGGCTTCTCTCTGCCTTTTCCAGTTACAGTTTCAGAGGCTCGGGTTTGTAAGTGGAAAATGGTTCTAAAATGTTGAACACTCGGTTCTTATCTAGAAAAGTTTAAAAGTAGAGGCGTTTGTAGGTAGAGGTACCACTGTAAATCAATTTAGTATAGGATATTTCGAAGTATCAATATGTGTTTGCATATATGACTACATAGGCACATCAGTAATGGATTGCTACCAGTACCGTTGGGGATGCCGCAATGGTAGCGAATGGTGCACTGTGCGCAGAGCTTCAGTCCTCTTGTGTGCATATGTGTGTGTGCATCTCAGCATATTTTTGCTTCGTGCGCACACGGAGAAGCAAAATCTTGTGAGGGAACGTGCATGCATGTAAAATTTGGATGATTTTTTGCTTCTGAGCATGCATGGAAGCAAAAAAAAATTGCTGAAATCCCGCACGTGTGTATATCTCTTCACAAGATTTCAGTGCATTTTTGCTTCCTGCACATGCACAGAAGCAAAAACACACTGGGATGTGCAGACACAAGAGGACTAAAACTGCATGCACAGTGCACCGATGGCGGCGATAATGGGAATCCACCCCTGACGCATGTATAGTTAGATATATATACATACAATGCTTGTATATTCCGCCTATCTATCTTTCTATCCAACCTGCTATCATATGACCACTATAGTATGCAGCAAGCTTGTTTAGGCTGTTTTAAATGTTACCACTGATCATTAAATATTACATTGGATTGAGTTTGCTAAGGTAGCAGATTTTGAAATACAAACCCTCGGTTTGGTTGAAAATTTCCAAATGGTAGGCTGAAAGGGGGCTGACCTTCTGCCAAACCTTATTTATTTCCTACACAAATGTAAGCAATTTAGCCCTCCTCCTCACACAGAGGCAGATCAGATGAGTTAGACAGTAGTCAATTCATTTTGCATAGGAATGGCTCATTAAAAAAAAGAGCTTCGCATTTGTTTTGTGCTCTGATTGGACAGTGCACAAAATGAATTTACTGTGTCACTCCAAGATGTAGCAGGACTAATGAGGGAGGGAGAGCGGATGGTGGGATGGGTAAATCTACATTATATTCATTCCCCTCCGCTGGTATAGCTCATGAACAGAGGTGTCTCTCATTATGTATGTGTCTCAGGAGCTTTCTTTAATATTTTAATAAATAACAACATCAGCCCAACAAGAAATTAATGAATAGTATCATTAATAATGAGCTAGAGTCTTGTAGTGATGGGATAGATATTAAATTGAACCACTGTGGTGCTATCTCTAGAGACCTGGGGTTTTTCCAGCGGCAAACAAGGCAGCTGAATGAAGCAGCCATTGCTCTGTGCCAACAGCTTTTACAACAGGTTGAGAGTAATAAAAGAGGATTTTCTGCACGATAAAGTTAAGCCCTAGAAAATCTGCTGGTGTCGATCGGTGTGAAAAGTACTGCCAAATGTGATCCTTAATTAAACTTTAATTAAGATAAAGCTTCTCTCTCTCTCTCTCTCTCTCTCTCACACACACACACACACACACACACACACACACGAGGGCTAGAAGAAGCAGAGAGAGTATTAGGTACTTCCCTGCCACCAAGTTGTGCCCTAAAATAATTCTATATTAAACCATAAAAAATGTGCTCAAATAATGTTAAATCCACTACGACCAGAAAACTCAGAGTTAAGTTAGAGGGTGCATCCTTAATTCATCTCCTTTGTCAGTAAGTGTATTACAGCTTCTGAGATATGAGATCAGCCACAATTTGAATCCTCTGTAGTAACGGGAGATGTTAAGAGAGAGAAATTGTGCGTTCAAGTCCAGATTTTGTGCATTTTAATCACCCACCAAATACAATCTCCCAGTTCATTTCTCTTCTGTGTGATTCCATTCCTCTTATTTTTAAAGAAGTGTACAGTGGTAGAATGGCTTTCTTTTTGCTATTATGCCAGGTAGGAAACCACTTTTTCAATAAAACAAGTTATCTTGCAGCAAAATCTGCAGACTAAAAACAAATGTAGTCCAGGGAGAGAATGAACCACAACAACCACAACAACAATGTAATCAGGCTTCTGAGATTTGCACCTCATTCTGGTCTTAGACTGTAACCCCCCAAAAAAGCAAAGACAGTACCAATAGTAACAGGTGTGTTGGGAGAGATCTCAAAATCTCTGAACAGCACCTGAATACCATTGGCATTGACAAAATCATCCTCGATCAAACAAAAGGCGGCCTTATTTGGAATAGCTTACATCTTGCAATGATACCTTTAACAACAACAAAACAAACAACATCTCTCCATCCCAGGTAGTCGGGAAGGATACGTGGATAGAAGTGTCAGTTCCAGTCTAACATCTGGCTGAGTGATTATGCAACCAAAATATAATAATCATTTTATATGCCACTCCCAATGACTCTGTAGTGAATACAGAATGCTGAATGCAACACACAAAATTCTAAAATGAAATGATATGATTTAATATATTCCAAGATACTGTTTTGGATATGAGGAAACCTGTTTCCTGTCAAATGACCATTTCCAAGACTTGGATTTAGCAAGTAGTGTGAATCCTATATAAATAGGATCATAAGCTTATATTTTGGTAGTCTAGCATACTCAACAAACCATAGTTAAAATTTGGTTTAGTACATCGCTTGTACACATGCTTGTATCCTTATGTTTTTTATTAATATTGTTTGTTTTCTGATTGCTTATTTGTACTCTGTGGCAATCATTAAGTGTTTTACCTCATGATTCTTGACAAATGTATCTTTTCTTTTAGGTACACTGAGAGCATACGTACCAAAGACAAATTCCTTGTGTGTCCAATCGCACTTGCCCAACAAAGAATTCTATTCCATTCCATTCCGTTCCATTCTATTCTATTCTATTCTATTCTATTCTATTCTATTATCACAAACCCAGTTTAAAGGACAGGTTATTCAATCTTCATATATGCCCTTTGCGGACTGACCTACCTTTTTCCACTTTAATTTTCAACTGATGTGTTGTGTTCTTCTGAGGTCTACTTTGGACCCCAAAGTAGATCTCAGAAGAACCATTACATTTTTTTATAAAAGGGGGCAATTATGATAGTTTTGTCTTAAATTTAAAAACAATCGCTCAGATCCGGGCGGACCTCGACTCCAATTGGATAACAGAGTCGACTGACAATGAGTCAGTCGAGGTGACTGGGGCCCGTACTTGTCCATCTGTCTGGGAAGAGTTTGATCTGGTGGCACCTGATGAAGTAGACAAGGCCATTGGAGCTGTGAGTTCCGCCACCTGCTTACTGGATCCATGTCCCTCCTGGCTGGTCTCAGCCAGCAGGGAGGTGACACGGAACTGGGTCCAGGAGATTGTCAATGCTTCTTTGGGGAGGGGGTCCTTTCTGGATCCCTACAAGGAGGCACTTGTGCGCCCCCTCCTCAAGAAGCCTTCCCTGGACCCAGCCATTCTTAACAACTATCGGCCAGTCTCCAACCTTCCCTTTATGGGGAAGGTTGTTGAGAAGGTGGGGGCGCTCCAGCTCCAGTGGTCCTTGGAAGAAGCCGATTATCTAGGCCCTCAACAGTCAGGATTCAGGCCCGGCTATAGCATGGAAACTGCTTTGGTTGCGTTGATGGATGATCTCTGGCAGGCCCGGGACAGGGGTTTATCCTCTGTCCTGGTGCTTCTCGACCTCTCAGCAGCTTTTGATACCATCGACCATAGTATCCTTCTGTGCTGGCTGGAGGGGTTGGGATTGGGAGGCACTGTTCTCCAGTGGTTCTCCTCCTACCTCTCCAGTCGGTTGCAGTCGGTGTTAGTGGGGGATCAGAGGTCGACCTCTAGGCTTCTCCCTTGTGGGGTACCTCACGGGTCGGTCCTCTCCCCCCTGCTATTTAACATCTACATAAAACCACTGGGCAAAATCATCCAAGGGCATCGGATGAGGTATCATCAGTACACGGATGATACCCAGTTGTACATCTTCACCCCATGTCCAGTCAAGGAAGCAGTGGAAGTGATGTGCCAGTGCCTGGAGGCTATTGGGGTCTGGATGGGTGTCAACAGACACAAACTCAACCCTGATAAGATGGAGTGGCTGTGGGTTTTGCCTCCCAGGGACAATTCCATCTGTCCATCCATCACCCTGGGCGGGGGGGGAATCATTGACCCCCTGAGAGAGGGTCCGCAACTTGGGCATCCTCCTCGATCCACAGCTCACATTAGAGAAACATCTTTCCGCTGTGGCGAGGGGAGCATTTGCCCAGGTTCACCTGGTGCACCAGTTGCGGTCCTATTTGGATCGGGAGTCACTGCTCACAGTCACTTATGCCCTCATCACCTCGAGGCTCGACTACTGTAAAGCTCTCTACATGGGGCTACCTTTGAAGAGTGTTCAGATTGTGCAGAAAGCAGCTGCGAGAGCAATCATGCGCTTCCCTAAGTATGCCCATGTTACACCAACACTCTGCAGTCTGCATTAGTTGCCAATCAGTTTCAGGTCACAATTCAAAGTGTTGGTTATGACCTATAAAGCCCTTCATGGCATCGGACCAGAATATCTCCGGGACCGCCTTCTGCCGCATGAATCCCAGTGACCAGTTAGGTCCCACAGAGTTGGCCTTCTCCGGGTCCCGTTGACTAAACAATGTTGTTTGGCAGGACCCAGGGAAGAAACCTTCTCTGTGGCGGCCCTGACCCTCTGGAACCAGCTCCCCCAAGAGATCAGAATTGCCCCCACCCTCCTTGCCTTTCGTAAGCTCCTTAAAACCCACCTCTGTCGTCAGCCATGGGGGAATTGAGATATTCCTATCCCCCCAGGCCTATACAATTTATGCATGGTATGTTTGTGTGTATGTTTGATTTTTTAATAAGGGTTTTTAGTTATTTTAAATATTAGATTTGTCATATGCTGTTTTATTATTGTTGTTAACCGCCCCGAGTCTACGGAGAGGGGCGGCATACAAATCTAATAAATAAATAAATAAGACTAAGCTCTATAAGCACTATAAAACTCCATCTTGCTCAGCTCAGAGACCATCACTATATTCTCTGCTTGGTTTCAACAGAATCTGGATATTCTATCCAAGCTCTCCTCTCCCGCCATCCTGTTCAGCAGGGGCCCTGCCTCAGATCATTGGGTTTAAATCACCAGGATTTATTTTGACTACATAAATATATTATCATCTGATCTTCAGCAAAGGTAAAGATAACTCAGGAAGTTTTATTAAATTCTTACCCTGAAAAGAGACAATTTCCATAAATCAAGATCAATGTGTAATCATGCTTTCCAAAAGACATGGAACAATAAATATTTCAAAAGCAGCTGTCCTTTTTTGATGGATGGATGAGGGGAGTTCCTAGGGCCAAGTTGCTAATAATTATTGCATAAAAACCTATGTTGCAGGGTGTTCACAAATGTTGAGCTCATATAATTCATATTAATTTTAATATTTATGAAGCTTCTTTCAATCTAAAGTCTCTAAAATTTTCTGTCAGTTTAAAAAGGAAAGAGTAACTTATTATGATTTCAAAACATAAAATCAAATCAGTCATGGTCTAGCCAATGATCACGAAGATGATCAGCTAAGCATCTTGAATTCATTTCTTTTCACCTAAACATGGAGTTATACCCCTCACTGTAACTGTTTCCTCCTTTGTCTATCTTGGATAGTCAATCTAGCTCACAAGGCATCTATCACATATTCTGGCTCTGAACCATAAGCAAATGGCACTTCTAGTATCCTGTTCTGTTCTGTGTTCCTGTTTGCTCCCACAAATACAGCCTGGTTTGCCTTCAATTTTTACTTGCAGTACAATTTCTAGAGGGGCAACCACAGCATATTGTAGGGGAAAATAAAGATTAATAATATATAATATGGAATAAATCTGTAAAAATTATTATGACATGCATGGCACAACATCTCCACTGTATAAAGAAAGATATACATGATTGATTTCTATATGTCCTGACCAAACCTCATTTTTATGAGGTTTGGTTGGGACATGTAGAAATCAATCATGTATATCTTTCTTTATATCTTTCTTTATACAGTGGACATGGAAACAGCATTTCTTCTTCTTCTTCTTCTTCTTCTTCTTCTTCTTCTTCTTCTTCTTCTTCCTCCTCCTCTTCCTTCCTTCCTTCCTTCCTCTTCTTCTTCCTCTTTTTCTTCTTCTTCTTCTTCCTCTTCCTTCCTCTTCTTCTTCTTCTTCTTCTTCTTCCTCTTCCTCCTCCTCTTCCTCTTCCTCTTCTTCTTCTTCTACTTCTGCTGCTGCTGCTGCTGTTTTTGCTTCTGCTCTGTTTCCTCCTCCTCAACATTTTAAGGGCTATAATATAAATTTTCAAATCCGAATTTCCTAAAGTCTTCGATTTGTTCCTTTCTGTTGTTTTGGAATTCAATAACTATTTTCAATATTCATGACCTTAATTTCTCTGCTAATTTGGATTATTGCAATGCACTCTACATGGGACTACCCCTGAAGAGTGTTCGGAGACTACAGTTGGTCCAGAATGCTGCACAAGCTATCATGGGTGCACCTACGTACACCATGCTACACCTCTCCTCCACGGACTGCACTAGTTCCCAATTGGTCTCTGGGAGCAATTCAAGGTGTTGGTCATTACCTTTAAAGCCCTACATGGCTCAGGACCAGACTATCTATGAGACTGCCTCCTATCACATAGCTCCCAGCGACCGATAAGGGCTCACAGGGTTGGTCTTCTCCAGGTCCCATCAGCTAAACAGTGTTGACTGGCAGGTCCATGGGGGAGGGCCTTTTCTGTGGTTGCTCCAACTCTCTGGAACCAGCTACCTCCTGAGATCCAGACTACCAACATCCTTCTGGCCTTCCAGAAAGCTGTAAAGACCTGGCTCTTCCAGCAGGCTTGGGACCGTTGATCAGATAGTGTACCATCGAGATCCAGCCATAAATGGTATGTATGGTTTTTAACCGTGGGATTCAAATGGTTTTTAGATTGTTTTTTAGAGGTTTTAAATTATTTATATGTTTTAATCTTGTTTTGAACTCCCTAGAATCCATCGGGAGATTGGCAGCATACCAATTGAATTAAATATGGAGGTAAGTAAGTAAACAAACAAACAAATACTCCCCTATGCATATGGACAATGTTGATCTTCCAGTTGGAATCAGACTGCAACATCCATCATATCTTTCCCTAGTTGGCCCTGGGGCAAGGGGGGGGGGGGGTTTGGAGGACAATAATACTTGGAGAGCTGCATGTTAACCAATCTCTACTGTGACATGTGAAAAATACACTATTGTGTTAATTAGCCTAAGAACCAAGATGCAGAGTTAAATTTTGTTTCTGTGATGAACTTAGCAAATATTAGAAGCCTAGGTTAGGAATGACTATCTCTAGTCTTCAAGGTCTGACCCAGTGAAGGGCGGCAAATTTTTTACTACCACACTTGGGCTTGGCTTATTTTGTGGGTGTGGCTTGTGGGCCATGTGACTAGGTGGGAGTGGCTTGCTGGCCATGTGACCAGGGGTGGCTTAAAAGTCATGTGATTGGCTTAAAGATGGCCAACTTGACGTCACTCATGTCAAGGGTTTGGGTTAGGCTTAGGGTGCCTGGCCTCTCCTCGCCTCAAAGAGATACAATTTCCCTGTCTATTTACTATTACTGAACATCCAAAATATACTATTTAATTCTATGTATATATGCCATAGGTGTACATACATATTATACACAGGCACACAAAAATATACATTATGTACTTTATAAAGTGTAGACATACACACACAAACAGCTGTTCTACAATTATACACATTCAACCTCATTTACTGCGATAGGAAAAACATACCCAGAGCCCAGAAGGGGAAAAAGAAAAAAATTCAATTTTTTTTCTACCGGTTCTGCATACTTGACCATACCCATAGGAGTCTATCACTGGTCTGACCCCTTCAAATCCCAGTGGCTAGGATACATGAATGAAAGGATGCTTTTGCACTTTTCCCCAGGCTGGGGAATAGTGGGTGCTCTGAGAACAGAATGTGTGCTTACAAAAGACCTTTGATCTAATCCAGAAGAACCTTTTCCTAATTTTAAATGCTGTTAGACAAACTTTTTACATCTCAGCCCAATCTCCCCCCTACGTCTGCAATATGGGAACAGCACTGACTTATCTATCAAAGTTGTTGAAAGGATTAGAGAAGTAAAGTGTGTAAACACACATAATAGTGCTGCAAAAAAAAGCAAAACGTTGTATTAAGAAATCTATTCATTGGGCCGTTTCTTCCCTTCAAAGCAATCTGAGTTGTAGAGTTATCACTGAATGATTGATATAAATATAAGTCTCAATGGAACATTTATTGTCATTCTATGTCATTAGAGCTAACTTCAGACTACACTTTAATAACATTTTTCTAACATAGATTTTAATTTCAGGCATGTCCACAGACATAATAGGAGAATCAAAATAACACCAGTCTCAAATTTCTAACAGTAGACAGCAGAAGAAAAGATGCTGTGTTTGAGAGCACCTAATATTCAGCAGAAGACCTGCAAAGCTGCTGAATATCATAATGACTGCATTAATATTTTTATTGAAGTATATTATTAATTAGAATATAATGAAATTGCTGGGTGGCCTTTCCATCTAACATCCAGGAGTTAAAATTTTAGTGATTTGTCGATGTCAACTGTGCCAACTATCAAGACAGATCTTTGCAAATGGGAAAATGGTATTTTGTTCCAAATTCCAAACAAAACACTTCCCATTTTCTTTAAAATTATACTCCCAATCATACCTTTCTAGGCCTTTATTTTGCTCACCTGCATTCTTTTATATTCTTTCCTTTCCAGCAATCAAAGTTCACTAAATGAAAACATCAATAAAATAGCAGTGTAACACAGCAGAAGATCACCATAACCACAAGGCAACTATCTGAGGTTGAAATTGTGACGTCTGATGCTGAGAGGAAAGAGTCTGGCTGTTGCCAACAAAGGTGCCTGTGGTTACTTTTTAACAGAATAATAGATTTGAAAGGACCTTGGAGGTCTTCTAGTCCAACCCCCTGCTCAAACAGGAAAGTTTTGTGTTCTGAGTTCACCAACAGAAGTAAAGCAAAAAATATTTTACCGTAACCATTCTGGTTACCATACATATCCAGAATTCTGTTGGAAAGTACCACAAGTGTATATTCCTTTGAAGATGTAACATGTGCTCTTAATACTACCACATCTTTCCTGATTTGGGGGACATTGATCTTATTCCTGTCAGCATTCAAAGTGTATTTTGTATACCTTTAATGGAAGAGCAAGCCAAACTACTGCTTATTCAAATTGAGACTAAACAAAAAACAAAAAAACTGAACATTATCTGCTCATAGATATAAATTACTTTCCCTGCATTACATCTGTATTTAATCACAATGCTGCTGCTTAATGAGAAAATGGTTCGTTTTAGGCTTTTATATCCTAAGGTTTCCTCCTCAGCGATTACATTTAGCAACTCCCTCTCGCTGGCTAGAAGCATAGGCAGTTTTTCAATAATAAAAACTGGATTAGCATGTATCAGGAAGCGACACCACCAGCTGTCACGTTGAAATCAGACCACTCTACCCTGTGCTGGGGATGGGAATGGATAAACCAATAAATGATGAGCCATTTTCCTGTATTTATCTCCTAAGTGACTGAAACAAGCAAGTGGCTTCTTTTATAATAAAGCTCAATAATAATAGGCTCAAGCATCAGACTGGAGTATCTTCCAAGCCAGCCTTCCAACAATATTGGCAGATGAAAACCAAGCTTGTTCTCCTTTTTATTTCTCACCTATTTGTGCCTTCTGTTTCCATGATGCTCAGGCTTCCTCAATCTTAATAGAGAATTGTTACAGGCAGGGGGGGGGAGTTTAAATTGATCATATTTCAAGTCCTCTGAAAAATAGCAAACTTCTATCTTATTTTAGTCACTTAATTGTTAACCCCTTTTGGCACTTACAAATCATGAGTGGATTTACTGTAGTTGGCAGTGAAAACACTGCTTTCTGCACAAGCTGTCATCAAACCGAATGTAAGTTTCCACCAAAGACCTTCATAGAAACATAGAAACATAGAAGACTAACGGCAGAAAAAGACCTCATGGTCCATCTAGTCTGCCCTTATACTATTTCCTGTATTTTATCTTACAATGGATATATGCTTATCCCAGGCCTGTTTAAATTCAGTTACTGTGGATTTACCAACCACGTCTGCTGGAAGTTTATTCCAAGGATCTACTACTCTTTCAGTAAAATAATATTTTCTCATGTTGCTTTTGATCTTTCCCCCAACTAACTTCAGATTGTGTCCCCTTGTTCTTGTGTTCACTTTCCTATTAAAAACACTTCCCTCCTGAACCTTATTTAACCCTTTAACATATTTAAATGTTTCGATCATGTCCCCCCTTTTCCTTCTGTCCTCCAGACTATACAGCTTGAGTTCATTAAGTCTTTCTTGATACATTTTATGCTTAAGACCTTCCACCATTATGGAGGATTATCTGATCATTGTGTTTCGTGACTGCTTTACTGACTTTGACTTTTTGTCCTGATTTTTCCCCGCTTTGAAACTAAACCAGAGCAAAGTGTGTTTCACTTTGTGAAAGAAGGACTGTGAATTGCCTCACAGCTGCAAGCTAAGTATCACAGAACTGATAAGGGACTTGTATAAATTACCAGTTTGTTTGGAGAAGAGTGCTCTTTGCTATACCAAAAGAGGGCTTAGTTTAAGTGAGTTTTCATTATAAAGAACATTGTTTTGAATTTTCAAACGTGTGTGAAATTTGTACCTGTGAATTTTTGGGAGGATTCTACCAGAGAGCCCGACAGAACACCTTCCTACCAGAGGTGGTCCCTATTTTTCTACTTGTATTTTTTACGTGTTTTTGAAGTGCTAGGTTGCCAGAAGGTAGGACAAGTAATGGGAGCTCATTCCGTTGCATGACACTAGGGATCTGAACAGCTGAACTGATGACCTTTTGCTCAACAAGCTCAGCATCTTAGATCCTGAGCCACTGCATCCCTATTGAATAAAGGAAGTCCTGGGTTAATGCCATTTTCCTCCCCCAGAGATAAAAGATTAGAGGGAAAAAATAGTGATAGAATAAGATAAAGAAGTAGCTGCATCAAGAAACAAAAAAGAACAAGAAAGAGGAAATAAAATTGGACAGGAATGAAGTGAGGAAAAGAAGAAAGAACAGAAATGAGTAGGAACACTTTGCAAAAGTTTATAAAATGGCTTTAAACGTGGCTATAAAATTCATCAGGAAAGTAGACCCTCCTGTGTGTGAATGCTTATGCAATAGTATGTGGGAATGGCTAAGAGACTAAGAGCCATAGCCAGCTTAACCTTCAGCAGGAAAGCTGGAAAGGCAAAGGCCTTAAAAGGGACCCTCCCTAGTTTCTTGGACCATTAAAAAGTGAGAGGAAGAAAGAGAGGTAAGACTTTGATGGTTGATGACCACCATCTTTACTTTATGATTCCTTCACACACACACATGCCACCATCACCTTTCATGAAAGACAAGGCAACACAAAATAGCTCTCAGTGGACACTGATAACCAAGAAATTTATTTATTTTTATTTATTTATTGGATTTGTATGCCGCTCCTCTCCGTAGGCTCAGGGCAGCTAACAACAATTATTTATTTATTTATTTTATTTATTTATTATTTAGATTTGTATGCCGCCCCTCTCCGCAGCATGTAACAATCCAATAATAAAACAACTAAAAACCCTTATTATAAAACCAAACATACACACACACAAACATACCATTCATAACTTGTAATGGCCTAGGGGGAAGGAACATCTCAACTCCCCCATGCCTGGCGGTATAAGTGAGTCTTGAGTAGTTTATGAAAGACAGGGAGGGTGGGGTCAGTTCTAATCTCCGGGGGGAGTTGGTTCCAGAGGGCCAGGGCCGCCATAGAGAAGTCTCTTCCCTGGAGCCCGCCAAACAACATTGTTTAGTTGACGGGACCCGGAGAAGGCCAACTCTGTGGGACCTTATCAGTCACTGGGATTCGTGCAGTAGTAGGCGGTTCCAGAGGTAATCTGGTCCAATGCCATGTAGGGCTTTAAAGGTCATGAAATATCCAATGATTCAAACCAAACAGCACATCCTGGGTTGAAGAAATAATATAAGCTGTTTTTGTTGTGCAGTTGTGCATACAGCATTAAAATATGTATTTATGGGTAGGTAATGAAATTTATCCATTTATCCAAACTATCCAAACAAATAGTACAGTATTTCCTGTTTTTAAAAGAATGAAAGGTAGACCACATCTGTGAACAGTCAATTTGAAGGATTGGTAAAATGGGTTGCTTTTCCATTGTTGTTTGAAATTAAATATTTTTAAAGCTATTATAGTTTTGTCCTACTACACCTTTGCTTCCAGAAATGGACAGCGGCTTTGTTGCTAAAAATTTACTAGGCTGCACTCAAACTTTCAGAGAACATTTGACAAAGTTCCACCTCAAAGATTATAAGGTCTTTGTGCAGAGATTGAGGTCCTGGAAAAGAAAGAAATAGAACGAACATAAATGTAACATAAAATGGATTTAACATCCACAAAAGGGCATGAAACAGAGAGTAAAACAATCAGCTTGTGAAAAAAGTTACAAGGAAATTCCCTGGGTCACCAAGAGTAACTCCATATCCCTTACAGAAACATATGATGGATGGATAAATGGGTGGATGGACAGATGTATACAAGCATAAACCTAAAACAGATAAAATGTAAATAAAGATGTTAAAATATTATAAATTTTTATGGGGCCTGATTACACCTCAAACACTATCTCAGATTTCCTTTGCGTGGCTATATGTCTTTCTCATAAGCATCAGTTGTTGCAAAGAAATGGTTGTATCAGCACACAATTATTTTAGCTCTTTCCCCATAAAATAGTAATTGGGGAAAGGAATGCAACTGGGATCCATATACATACTGAATCTTATTTGTTATGCATTAAGCCCCGCTCTGCGTCTTAAAGTGTTTATCTGAATAACTACCAATTTGATGCTTTCTGGTTTTCAAAAACACTACATTGCTTTTGGTGACTTTTTGGGGGGTATGTTTTTTTTTCTTTGTACCAATGATTAATTGTGCCTGGTTTCCTGTTGCCTGTTAATTGTTTTATACAAGAGGATGATAATATAAGCAATAAGGTTTTATTAATGCCCTAATCAAATATATTGAAGCATATATGTGTTAAATACAAGAGCATTAAACAGGTGATTTTTCTTAAAAGAGCATTAGGTTTTAAGCATTGATCCCTTGTTTATTAATCTGTTCTCTGCAAAACAATAAGCATTTTTTTTAAAAAAAATGTTGGTAATAAGAAAAAGCTGATTTGTTAAAATAGAGATGTCAGCTCCCTGCAGACAGCACAATGGACAAAAAGAGGCCCTTGTCTACTTCTACACAGCTTTTGTTTAATTCTGTAGCAATACTTTAAAAGAGTCACTCTCAAACATGCCTCAGACAGGACTTTTCTTATCCCGAACATTTTCAAGGATGTTACGAGGAGATGAAAATCAAACACAAGTGGCAATTTCAGTGAAAACCCTTAACCTCCATGGCAGAATGCCTCTTTTAAGAGGGATTTTTTTTAAAAAAAAATCAAGGGTAAGATGTGAATGTGAATAATTTCAAGGGGAAGCTACTTCTGTATGAATTGGGAGTTCTATGAACTGGAAGACCTCCCATGATGACTGTACTCAGTGGATAATATTAAAATCTAACCATTTCACTGGCGATACGATCAGTTCGAGCCTCTCTCCACAAAATCTGTCACAGAAATAACACTTTGCACTTCGCTGACATTTTTTTTTCCATCAGGATATCTGAGAGCGCTATTCAAGTGCTGAATAATTACATTTAAAATTATCCCATGTATTGGGGAGGTTTGCTGAAAACAGCAGCATGCCAAATGTTGCCATCAGGTCAGGTACTTGCAAAGAGTTGGGAAACTAAAGTGTTTCCACTGAAAAGAAAGAGATGATGAGAGTAATAACTTAATATGGCCCTACAGAGGTAATTCACAGCTCTTTAAAATGCTTCCTACCATGGGGGGAAATGATGAAAAATGGAATTTTAAAAAACATCTAAATACATCTGTATCCGATGGCCACAATATTCAGGTTTGGGCATTTTCCTCCCTCTACTTTAAATACACTGCTCAAAAAATAAAGGAAACACTTAAACAACACAATATAACTCCAAGTAAACCAAACTTCTGTAAAATCAAACTGTCCACTTAGGAAACAACACTGATTGACAATAAATTTCACATGTTGTCAGCACATTCAACTTTGTACAGAACCAAATATTCAATGAGAATATTTCATTCATTCATTCAGATCTAGGATGTGTTGTTTGAATGTTCCCTTTATTTTTTTGAGCAGTGAGTGTACATTACTTAAAAATAAAAATAGCTTTTCTTTCATTTCATTCCTTTCATAGTAGGGAGCCCCTCACAAAAAGAAAACAACTCATGTACTTGGAGTGATGTACTGCTTTAACGACAATTACTTTTGTACTTTCACAAATATTTTTCTATATTTAAGAAAACATTTTTTTTTAAAGAATTGAACATAAGAGATTTCACATAAAATGCCTTCTACTACATTGACTTTACACTTTTACTTTGGCTTTACTATATAATAACTATAGTTGGTTTTGTGGGGAATAGTCAGTTTAGTTAATTCTGACTGTAACATCAAAGAATCTTATAGCACTGTAAAGACTAACACATTATTATTATTATTATTATTATTATTATTATTATTATTATTATTATTATTATATAATATGTTGTTGTTGTTGTTGTGGTGGTGGTGGTGGTTTTGTTGTTGATGATTGATGTTGCTGTTGTTGTCTTTTGTCATCAAGATACTTCTTTACATCTGTAGATATATATATACTAAAATGTAAGATTTTAAATTTCTACAGAAAAAAACCATAGCTGAGCCAGAGTTCACCTCAGCAGTGAAGTCTACCTTCCCTACCAGTTCACAAGTACATGCTTTTTTACTCTCTGCGCATGCTTTAAAAAAGGGTTTAAAAGAGGGTTAAAAAGAAAAAAGAAAATGGATGGGTGGAGACTCACACTTCCACCACTACTGATTCTCCAAACCACTGACAGCCACCACTACCAGTATGCCTGAACCAGGCTAAACCAGTGGTATTCCATCCCTGGTTCACCTATGTCCCCCAATTGTGGCCAATCTCTACATGGATGAGGTAGGGGTAGGCTCAAGGGTGGGCTACTGCCCAGATGGGGGGGAACGCAGTGGTGTAGTGAAAATGGAGCTCCACCCCAGAGCACTTAATTTGCACTGAGAGATGTTGAAAGAAAATGCAGGGCATCCTGCATAAACCACGCCCACAGTGTGGTAGTAAAAATTTTGGTAGCCCTTCACTGTGCTCACTCACTGGTATGTGAACAATAGAGAGTGAGAGAGTATTATGATATGATAGCCAATTAAAGAAGGCATCATATTAAATATAGGGCTTTTAAGAAGCCACAGTTGTTCATTGTTTTCTGTGCTAAACCACAAATCTGGTAATGACCTTCTTCACAAACCCTTGGAACAGGACATTTGGAGGAGTGCAAAAATAATCAGGCTGACAGTCAATGTCATTTCCCACCAATGTATTAACCCAATCCTGTAAAACTTATAATAATGTAACGCTTTGTATTCTGTACAATTTGGGCCCATTCCTAGATCCGAAAAATTGGTACTCACAATCACTCATGCCCTGGTCACCTGCCAGTTAGACTACTGCAATGCCATCCACATGCAGCTGCCCTTGAAGAGGATCTAGAAATTTCAGCTGGTGAGAAATTCAGCAGTGTAAGCAGTTATATGTGTTTCTGGTAGAATACATGTTACACTTCTGCTTTGTGAGCTACAATGGTTATCAATTTATTTCTGCGTCCAACTTAAGGTTGACCAGGCATTGACCTTTAAAGCCATGGGACAGGCTTATTTGAGGAACATTCTCTCCCTGATCTCATCTACATATCCTACCAGATACAGCAGAGAGGACATGTTATGGGTCACCCAGAAGCTATATTTGGTGGCCCCTAGGTGGTAGGCCTTTTTGGCAGTGGAATATTCTCCCCCTTGCCGTTAGTATGATATTATTGCTACTATTGAAACTTGCTGGGATGAAACTCATGGTTGGAATACCACTACTAAAGGATATTATTTTTAAAAAACAAACAGACTCAACAAAGGGCAGCGCCGGACTTACCCGGCAGGCAGGCTTTGCTGGAGGGACCGGGAGACACGGTCCCTCATGGCGGCCGCCATTTTGGATCCCGGGCGAAGTCTCGCGATGCGAGACTTCGCTCGGGAGATCAGGGCCTGATTGGCCAAGGCCCTGATCGGTCCGGGCGGGGCCTGCTTGCCCTATATAAGGGCGAGCAGGCCCGAGGCTCTTCCTTTTCGCCCGGACCGAGCTACTGAGCAGACGTTCGTTCGTCTGCTCCGGCGGCCATTTTAGGTGGCGACCTCGTGCGAGGCGCCATTTTGTGGCCTGTGGTCAAAGCGAAGAGCCTTTTCAGTGCTTAGCGGAGCCAGCATCGGCTGGACTCCGCTCCGGTTTGGAGCCTCATTGCCTGTTTGTGGGTGGTGGGGGTGCTGCCTTTGGGAGGCCCCGCGGGCTTGCGGTGTCCTGGGGGTGGCTTGTGGCCTGGGATAAAGGCCTGGTGTCGGGCCTTGTTGCCCACTGGGAGGTGGGATTAGCCTCTTGGGAAAGCTTGGTTCTGCGGAGGCCTGCTGCTTCTGGCAGGCCTTTGCCCACGGGGTGCAGGGTCCGTTAGTGGGGGGGCTTTTGTCCTGCCCTATCCCTTCTTGTTAAAGTAGATCTATTATTGCTGTAATGGCCCCTAAGAAGCGGCCAGCTCAGGCCCTCCCGGCCCAACCAGTGGTGCGGCCTAGGAGGGCTGCCAGGCCGTCTGCCCGGGCTCGGGCGGCGGCAGAGGGGCCCCCGGGGGGGATCCCGGTGGGGGGGGGTGGGGGGGTTTATGCCCACAGTCCCTCAACCCGAGGTGTCCCCTTCTCTCTCCTGGGCCAGGGTCCTGGAGCGGCTCGACGAGTTGGAGAGGTGGCGGTCGGGGGCAGGCCTGGAGGGGTTTTCCTCGGCTGCCACCGCAGCTTGGGGCGCAGACCCCGAAGAGGAGTCGGCCCCAGCTGGGCAAGTGGCCCACGAAGTACCGATGGCGGGCACCGGACAGGCAGGCAGCACCGGGCAGACGGGCCATGCTGGACAGATGGCCCAGCCTGGGCAATGGTCATCGTTCCAGGGCCCAACCAGGATGGGCCCACCGTGGATGGCTTCTACCCCTTACGGGGCAGGTGAGGTTGCACCACATGCAGGCACATCTCCGCTCCTGCCCATTCAGGGTCCCGGGTTCATCCCGCCAGCTTTGGGGGGTGGCAACAGCTTCACGGGGGCTGCTGCAGGCACCTGTGGTCAGGTCTGGTCCCCGCCAGCTCCGCCAGTGGGGGCGCTGGGGGTACCTGTCCCACCTGGGGCGGGGGTAGGGGGTTGGATTCCTCCTCCACCGGCCATTATGCCACCGGTCCCATTCATGTATCCACCGGGGCTTGGGGTGCTGGGCTCGGGGGCCACCACGGTGTGGGACCCGTTCGCCAGCATCAAGCCTGGGGCCATCCCTTGCGGGTTGCCCGCCACCCCTTTAGGGTACCATCTGCACCCGTCAGTTAAGGAGGCAATCTGGCGGGGGGAGTACGTTGATTTGTTCTCCATCTTGAACAGGGAGGTCCCTAAACAGGATAAGGAGGTTGTCCCTGGGGAGAAGGTGAAAAAGACAAAGGTCACGAAATGCTTCAGCTCGTGGCTGTATGCCTTTCTGACCTTTGCGTCGGTGGTCATTCAGAGGCAGCCGGGGAGGGCCGCTGCCTTGCTGAAGTACATCGACCTGATAGCGAGGGCCCATTTTGAGTATGGGGGCACCATATGGAGGCACTACGACAAGGGTTTCCGTATGCGTATTGCCCATGACCCCTACTTGCCTTGGGATATGGTGGTTCCGGACCTGTGGTTCCAGGCCACTCATATGTCAGGGAAGGAGGGCTGTGATAGGACCGATAGCGGTCACTTTATGGAGGAGGAGCCTGCGACGCCCGCGCCGGCCAAGGCCGTGGCGGGTGCCGTTAGTAAAGGGGCCTCTTTAATATGTCACGAGTTCGCTGCAAAGGGGGCGTGTTTCCGTCCCTTTTGTAGGTTTCGTCACGCCTGCGGAAGTTGTGGGGGAAACCATTCCGCAGCCGTGTGCCCCCACCCCAAGAAGGGGATTGAAAAGAAAGGCTCGGGTCTCCCAAAGCCTCCCCCACCTGCTGGGGGAAAAGGGGCCCAGCCCAATTAATTTAATGGTGCTTGAGGGCTGGTTGGGTGACTACCACCCTCGCTCGAGAGCGGCCGCTCTCTTGCTAGGTTTTTCAGAGGGATTTAGGATCCCTTATCAGGGTGTTAGGAAGGCCTTCATGTCTGACAACCTTAGGTCGGTTGTTGGTCATGAAGACATTGTTAGGGAGAAGATTGGGAAGGAGGTTGCCGAAGGCAGGGTCCTGGGGCCCTTCTCGGAGCCGCCCTTCCCGAATCTTCGTGTGTCTCCCTTAGGTGTGGTCCCCAAAAAGGCGAGTGGTGAATTTAGGTTGATTCACCATTTGTCTTTTCCAAAAGGGGAGTCAGTGAATGATTTCATTCCTGACGAGTTGTGTTCAGTCCGGTATGCATCCTTTGATGCAGCCGTGACTATGGTTAGGAAGTGTGGGGTGGGAGCCCTTATGGGTAAATGCGACATTAAGTCTGCATTCCGGCTCCTCCCCATACACCCAGACGGCTTTGAGCTGTTGGGCTTCCATTTCGAGGGGGGCTATTACGTGGACAGAGCTTTGCCCATGGGGTGCTCTGTCTCGTGCTCTCTTTTCGAGAGTTTTAGCACCTTCTTGGAGTGGGCGCTCAGGAGGCAAAGTGGTCTGGGTACGGTCGTTCACTACCTTGATGATTTCCTGTTGGCGGGGCCTGCGCATTCAGAGCAATGTTTTGCTTTGATGCGGGACTTCGAAGCCCTTTGTGCTCAATTAGGGGTGCCTTTAGCCTCTGAGAAGACCGAAGGCCCCGCCACCAGGATTACCTTTCTGTGTATTGAATTGGACTCAGAGGAGCAATCTTCCAGATTGCCCCTAGAGAAGTTGGTAAAGATTAAGCGGAAGCTTGATGAGGTCCTGGGCTGCCGGAAGGTGACCCTACGGCAGCTTCAGGAATTGGCAGGCATTCTTAATTTTGCCTGTCGGGTAGTTGTTCCTGGAAGGGCTTTTTCCAGGAGGTTGTATGATGCGATGAAGGGGCTCCGTTTGCCCCATCATCGTACCCGCCTTTGCGCTGGGGTCAGGGCTGACCTCGGCGTGTGGCGGGATTTTTTGGATAGATTTAACGGGTTGTCTTTCTGGAGGCACGAGCTTCTGTTGGAAGCTGAGTTGCAGCTCTGCTCTGACGCCGCGGGGACTTGTGGTTTCGGGGTAGTGTTAGGTGACCAGTGGTGCTGGTCGGCATGGCCTCCGGAATGGAGTGCCTCTTCGTTGGTTAAGGACCTTACGTTCCTGGAGCTCTTCCCCTTAATAGTGGCCTTAGAGCTTTGGGGGGAGCAGTTTAGGGACAAGACTGTGCACTTTTGGTGTGACAACCTAGCGGTTGTCCATGTGGTGAATGCCCTGTCCTCAAAGAGCGACAGGGTCATGCGGCTTGTCCGCCATTTTGTGCACAGGTCCTTGTCTCTAAACGCATTGTTTTTGGCTAAGCATGTCCCCGGGTTAGATAACGGGGTTGCTGATGCCTTGTCCCGTGGTCAGTTGTCCAGGTTTCGGACCCTGGCCCCGTGGGCCCGAGAACTGCCAGAAGCGTTCCCCAGCCACCTCTGGAGTCTGGGAGGGATCCAGAGTGGTGGAGAGGCGAGGCATCCCGGGCTATCTCCTTGTCTGTAGCGCCCGGCACCCTCAGGGCATACCAGCGTGCAGGTAAGGAGTTTGGGGAGTTTAGGCAGGGCAGGGGTTACCAGCTTAGTTGGCCTGTCCCTGTAGAGCATTTGGCCGAGTTTTGCGTCCAACTTAGGCAGCGTGGCCTGTCAGTTAGGACAATCCGGTCCCGGTTAGCCGGCCTCGCCTTTCTGTCCAAGGCGGGGGGGTTTACAGATCTTTCGGGTGACTTTCACATCCGGAAGATGCTGGAGGGCTGGCTTAGGGAGCAAGCGGGGGCCCCAGGTGACACTCGTCAGCCCCTGACGGTGGAGCAGCTGTCATCAATCAACGTGGTTTTTGGCAGTCTGTGTTCCTCATTGTACGAGGCCCGTCTTTTCAGGGCAGCGGCTTGTGTCATGTTCTTTGGGGCCCTTCGGGTCAGCGAGGCCATGGCTTCGTTTCAGGCTGACACTTCGCTCCGGGCCTTCCAGTTCGCTGATCTGGCCTTTAGACAAGGGGGGGTGTCCCTTGTAGTGAGAAGGTCTAAAACGGATCAGCTGCACAGAGGGGTTGCCTTACAACTTAGTGCGGCCACCGACCAGTCGGTGTGTCCGGTGGCCGCCCTACGGCTTTATTGTGGTATGCGGGGGTCAGGTCAGGGGTACCTGTTTAGGCATTGTGACGGTACCCCTCTGACCCGTTTCCAATTCTGGGCTTTAGTATCTAGGGCGATGGCCCAGGTGGGCATGGATCCCTCCGGTTATGGAACGCATTCGTTCCGTATCGGCGCCGCCACTAGTGCGGCACTTTCTGGTTTCCCGGCCCATCGGATTCGGGAGATCGGCCGCTGGCGGTCAGCGGCATATTTGGGTTATGTTAGGCCCGCTGAGGATCCCAGGCAGGGCTTAGGCTAGGTAACCTCTCTGTGTCTGTGTCCTCTTGCAGGTCCCCAGGCTAACACGAAACCGACGGCGCTGCTGTGTGGCCACAGCATGATTTTCTGGGCCGGCCGCGTGGCAGCCAGGAGCGCCATCGGGACCCACCTGTCCCTGGGGCGGTGGGTCAACGTTACCTGGATGGGCCGGAGAGGTATGCGGTGGGAGGGTCTCCTACCGGCGTTGCTGGGCGGTCAGCATTCTGTGGCTGCGCCCGGCAATATGGGGGGCGGCTCCTGGAGTCGCGCCCAAAGGGGTCTGGGTGGGCAGCGTCCTGTGGCCGCACCCAGGTGGCTGGTATTGCACTTAGGTGGCAATGACCTGTGCATACTGGGAGGCCTGGCGCTGCTCATCCAGGCACGCGAAGACCTGCGAAGGCTTCGTGAGGTCTGGCCCACCACGCAAGTGGTGTGGTCAGAAATATTACCTAGGCTTGTGTGGAGGGATGCCTCTTCCCTTAGGGCCATTCACCGGGCTAGGCGACGGGTGAATAGGGCTATGGGCAAAACGGTTAGAGAATTGGGTGGAGTGGTAATACCTCATCCCCTTATATCAATAGATAAGCCATGGCTCTACCGTGATGATGGCGTTCACCTGTCTGACCAGGGGAACGCCATCTTCTTACAGGACCTGCAGCGGTCTCTGCGTGAGCTGGCGCAGCTGGAGGGGGGAGTCGGGGGGCCAAGATAGAGATCTGACCCCCGCTCCTGTGGCAGGTTAGGGGCGGAAAATTGGGTGGTTTAGCAACCGCGCGTTCTCCCTTGGGCATCTTTGGGGATGATTGACAGGTTCTCCGCAAGCTCATGGAGGGAGTTTCTGCCTGAGCAGCTGGGGGGAACCTGTCTTTGGGTCCTACACCTTTAATTCCCCGATTCGGGTTAGCCGGTGGGACCCCCCTCATGCACAGCATGGCAGAAAAGGTCACAGGTGACGGCCTGGCCCTCACCTGGACCTTGCATCGAGATACGCCCATGAGTTGCCCAGGAATGTTTGCTGGCATACGTCATTTCCGCCCCGGAAGTATTTGTTTGACCCTGCAGGTCCAGTTCCGGGTCATAGTTGTTTATGCTAATTTATGCAAAATATTTGAATAAATTATGCAAATTTATGTTAATAAAAATGACCCAATTTTAAATCCAGCTCTGGTGTCCGTGTCGTTACTCCGTCTCTCCAGCAAGGGCAGCGCCGGACTTACCCGGCAGGCAGGCTTTGCTGGAGGGACCGGGAGACACGGTCCCTCATGGCGGCCGCCATTTTGGATCCCGGGCGAAGTCTCGCGATGCGAGACTTCGCTCGGGAGATCAGGGCCTGATTGGCCAAGGCCCTGATCGGTCCGGGCGGGGCCTGCTTGCCCTATATAAGGGCGAGCAGGCCCGAGGCTCTTCCTTTTCGCCCGGACCGAGCTACTGAGCAGACACCCGCCCGCCCTCCACTATTTTGCAGTGTGCTTCGGGGTCGCCCTTAGGGGGCCGAATGGGAATTTTTTGCAGTTCTGCCTCTTAGCTGAGCTGTTTTTTCGCCCATTCCACACTGGGGTGATGGATGTGCGGTTAGGGGGTGCTTGCATTAATTAGGTTAATTGGCTTACCTTTGGTCATTTGGGTAGGCAGGTTAGGGGCGGAAAATTGGGTGGTTTAGCAACCGCGCGTTCTCCCTTGGGCATCTTTGGGGATGATTGACAGGTTCTCCGCAAGCTCATGGAGGGAGTTTCTGCCTGAGCAGCTGGGGGGAACCTGTCTTTGGGTCCTACACCTTTAATTCCCCGATTCGGGTTAGCCGGTGGGACCCCCCTCATGCACAGCATGGCAGAAAAGGTCACAGGTGACGGCCTGGCCCTCACCTGGACCTTGCATCGAGATACGCCCATGAGTTGCCCAGGAATGTTTGCTGGCATACGTCATTTCCGCCCCGGAAGTATTTGTTTGACCCTGCAGGTCCAGTTCCGGGTCATAGTTGTTTATGCTAATTTATGCAAAATATTTGAATAAATTATGCAAATTTATGTTAATAAAAATGACCCAATTTTAAATCCAGCTCTGGTGTCCGTGTCGTTACTCCGTCTCTCCAGCAAAGAGATGGAGGAGTTGCAATATACGTAAAGTACTACTACAACTACAGAGATATATGATAATAAAGATGAAATGGGCAAATATTAATGGTGGAGGAAAATTACATTGCTATAAATGTGTACAAGCATAAGAAAAAGATGAACTTTTTGCAGATCAGTTAGTGAGGTATGCAGGAAACACACCATCATAGTAATGGGAGAATTTAATTACGCTGATATCAATGGGGACACTGACAACTTTATCATCCAAACAATGGAGGAGGGAACTAGAGGGTTAGCTATACTGGACTTAATTCTTATTAAAAGGGGAAAATATTTGAGGGAGTGGAAGTTGTATGAACTTTGGAGTGACCATGGAGAATTCACCATAATGCAGACACAGAGAATTGAACAGAATCAGATTAGTAGTCTACAATTTAAGAAGGCTGACTTCAACAAAGTAAGAGAGAGAATAAGAAGAGTTTCATAGAAAGCATAGTTGCACAAAGATCTCTCTGATAAATTGAGAATCAAAAAGGACAAGCATAAAAAACAGAAGGGGGGCATATAACTAGAACATAACACCAGCAAATAACCCAAATCTGCAAAAAAAATGGAGTCAGGAAGACCAAGGCTCACTCATTATAATGAATGATAACCTGAGTTTTAAATCAGCAAACCAGAAGTTTATTTATTTATTGCTTTTTAAACAAATAACAAATAATAGTGATACATACATAGTGATACATAGTGTACATTGTCAAAGGAAGATTAAAAAAAGAACTCCTAAAAATTGCTATAACAAAAAAATGAAAAGATGACAAAAAAGATTCATACCTGTAATCTGATATGTCATTATAACAATGAACAGCTACCATTCTGTTTGTTTGTTTGTTTGTTTGTTTGTTTGTTTGTTTGTTTGTTTAATCAATCAATCAATCAATCAATCAATCAATCAATCAATCAATTAATTAATTAATTAATTAATTGGGTTTATATGCCACCGCCCCCCTCCAAGGACTCAAGGTGGCTTACAACATATAAAAAAAGCAGTAGCAATATCCTGAATCCAATATTAATCTAAATTAACTAGTTTAAAACTCAAATTTGTTAAAAATCAATTATTCTCATTCATAAATCAAGCATCTGGTGGCCTCAAGCCTGTGAGCACAAATGGGTCAAGTTCTTGCAGAAGGCGGGGAGGGTGAGGGCAGTACAAATCTCTTGGGGGAGCTGGTTCCAGAGGACCCCCACAGAGAAGGCTCCTCACCTAGGCTCCACTAAGCAGCATTGTCTACTTGACAGGACCTGGAGAAGACTGACTCTGTGGGACTGATCACTGGGGTTCATATGGCAGAAGGCGATCCCCTAAGTAAACTGGTCTGATGCAATGGAGGGCTTTATAGGTCATAACCAACACTTTGAATTGCCAATACTTTCATAACCAATACTTTGAATATATACTTGTTTATTGCAAATATTATTAAAATGCATGTATTTATGATATTATTATTATTATTATTATTATTATTATTATTATTATTATTATTATTATTATTATTATTGGATTTGTATGCCGCCCCTCTCCATAGACTCCGTAGACTCCGTAGACATATACATTTATATGATTATCTTTCTTTAACTTGTTGTATTCTGTATAAATGAATCCCATATTTCACTGTATTTGCCGATACAAAGTATATGTCTGTAGGCAAATCTACACCTAGATTTGTATGTGTGTGAGTGTGACAAGTGCATTTAGGTCTCCAATCCATGGAGAGAAGGGAACCATAAATTTCCAATGCTACAGTATGAATATTTTGGCCATAGTAAAGGCACACAAATTCTATTTACATTGTCCAGTTCCATGTACTACATGTGCAGTTCAAGAGAATTAACTGAAAATTATCCGCTGAAAATTTTATCTGCTGAAACATTTGAATTAATACACCATAGTTTTAAAATAGCACCTTACACACATCATAACCTCAAAAACTCACATTTTTAGGGGTACCCTGAGGCTACAGAATTTGCATCCTTGCTTCATAGAAACAAGTAGAAAGTTGATACGTCTTCTATAGATAATTTGATACTACACTATAAAATGATATATAGAGAAATATATGTATGAGACATACACCTATACAGCTGTACAGACACATATGTATAAAGATTATGCCAGGTTTGTAATGCCTGCTTATTTAAGGCTTTTAGATTTTTTAAATTAGGGTGTAGAATACATTGAAAACACAAAGTTTGCTTAGTAAGAGTTGTTACAAGTTGTCCACTAAGTCTCTCTTTGCTTTAACTTTCATAGCATGTATCCTCACTCTAGCCTTCAACACCTGAAAAATTAGCAAAAGTATTTGACTGATTATAGAGGCAGTTTTTCTTGTTCCAGTGCTTGTTCTAAAAGGGATACTCAGCAGAACTTGCATTTTTTCCCCTTTCATTTTGTGCTGTCTGCATGAGTAATTACCTCCCTGATTTCTGAGATGCAATTGAGTAGCTTCCACATTAGAAAAATCCAAAGATTGATAGAGCCATCTCTCCTAAAGGATTAGTTTGCTGCTGTAATTCCACTGAGTAGGTCATAGCAAAATGCTACAAAGTTAAATTTCTCTTGTTTGCAAAACAAAACAAGTATTGTTATCTATTACCTGAAAGAAAGACTAAGTTATTAGGTTATTATTCCAATAACGTACAGTACCTTTTCATGGGAGAAGTGTCTTATCTTCATTGAGTATATCATAATAGAGGTGAGTAAATTTCTTCATTTTTCACTCCCCCTCCCCAGATTGCAATTATCTTAAATTTACAGTCACTTTCTTTTTAGGTAAAATGGCATATTTATGAGCTTTTGGAAAGGGGAGAAAAATATCCATACAGTTTCTTTTGTCAATGATACTACCCTACTCAAGAGAATTATTTATCCATTCATTCTTTCATTCAAGAAGAAGGATGAGGAATTGGTGCCCTGATTCCAGTGAATTTCATTTCCCAGCATCCCACTCACCTGACCAAACTGGTTGGGGCTTCTGGGAAGTATTTTTCAGCAATATCTGGAGAACCATGGTTTCTCCCATGCTTACAGAAAAAGTGTGCCCTACTGGTCAAAAACTATGCCCACATAACTCAGTCCTTACTCAAAAGTCATGTTCACCGAAGATAAATAGTCTTATTTTGTTCTCCAAGAACTATATAGAGGGAACCAGTTCAGTTTTTCCTTCTGCTGAGTCAACATTTTTCATTTCATAAATATAATCTATGCTATTTTTATAATTATAATCCACAATAGGGTCTCCTCGTGTGGTTAGAGCTGTAATTAGCTGCTCCCTCATCACCATGATTATAAAACACTTCCTTTATCTTTATGAACTGCAGTAAATAACAAAAAATAAACAGGACCATCAATTCCCTATATCGCCTCTTCTGTTTTCTGTTCAACATGTTGATGCTAAGTGTTTTAAAAGTCCTCCTGAAGAAAACAGCAAAGCTAACTGGAATGTCTCCTCCAATTGTGTGGGACAATACCTGCAATAATTCCCAGTCAGACTGGAAATTCTGACAGATGTGGTTGAATCCAATTAAAAGTCATTAAGTTGGAAAAGACTGATTTACATTTATGGCTTGATGGAAGCAGTGACTGGCTGAGTGACTTAAGTTCATATGCTGCACCCAGCGATGTACGTTTTAACCATAATTTGAATAAACAATACATGCATTGTGAAGATTCAGACATAATTTAATGCTTAGCCATAAACCATAATTTATAAACCACAATGTCTGAGTTCATACTATATATGCTAAACTAAAACCAAACAGCCCAATTTATAGCTCATCATAATGTATGTATCCAGCCAAGGCCTTAAATAAAAAAATCAAGATGCTATCCACCCTTGGTTATAGATTTATATTGAGGAAAGGGGCACTTTAGGTAATCTAACTCCCTGCTCAATACGGGAACCAAATTGAATTAATTTAATTTAATTTAATGTATTTCTATGCCACCCAACTTCCGAAGGACTCTGGGTGGCTTGAATTGAAATACCGTTTAGAAGTTTCAGTTGGAATCTGCTTTCCTGTTCCTGAGAATCCACTATTCTTGACCCTGCTCTATGGAGCAACACAGAATAATTTTTGATATTTTTCTCTGTGACATCTTTTTCAAATACTTGAATAGCACTACTTCTTTTTTCCTTTCCGCTCCGTTGAATATTCCAAAATACTCCAAAACAGGTTTCCAACTTCCTTTTATGATTTAATTTCTAGTCTTCTAATCACTCTTCACTCTTCTTCTCTAAGACTTTTCAAAGATGACCAGAATCCTTCTTGTAATAAATTGCCCAGAAATGAGCACAGATTCTGATTAGCAAAGTAAGAATATACTTTGCTAATCAGTACAAAATTTGAGAAATAATTCAGTCATAGTTGTTTCAGGCCACAGTAAATTAATACTTTTTATACTGCAATTCTTGTTATAATTAGGTAACCAAACTTTATCAAAGAAAGTTAACTTAAACATTGTTGACTTCTGAAACTTTTTCATTGGTACAACATATGACATTAAATGCATTAATCTGAGATTTTTAATTTGTTGCAGGTGTTCTATGGAAGATTTTATAAACATTTAGTGTTATGGTGGCTTTTTTCATAAAAAAATCCATTTTCCAAATGTCTGAATAATGACAAAAGACCTTCTAACAGAATATTAAGGCAGGGAATTCATCTAAACATCACAAATGTAATCATAAGTACAGCACGCTGTAGCTGCAAGTCTGATTAATATGGGCTTGGTATAATGTTGTTGGTACAATTACTCTTGACACTCAAATATATATGAGGGGAAAGGCTATATGCATGTAGCTACAATATATTAAAATGCATTTTTCCCTCTGAAAGCTTTGTGTGTGTGTGTGAGAGAGAGTGCGTAGGTGTGTATGTGAGAGAGAGGGGGGGAGGGAGAGAAAGAGAGAGTATTTGAAGGGGGAAGAAGAGAAATGCCTTAGATGCAGTCATATTTAACTCGATACTGGTTAAAGTGAAACAAATACTTTTATTTGCTATATTCGCCCATGTATACATTAGAATTATTTTAAAAATTATATGATGCTTTTAAGGTACATTTCCATGCCAGCATTTTCCTACTGAGATTTCTAAGAAGCAATTTATAACACGACATATATCCAACATTATTGTTTTCATTAATGAGAGTTCACCTTAGTTTTAACATGCCTTCGGTCATTGCACTGAAGGCATGCAGAGAAAATTCTCCAAGTGCAGAGAAATTTCTTTCCCAATGTAGAGTTTAAGAATATGAAAGCAGTAGTTCCCAAAAGATTTGTGTCCTTCAAAGATGTTCAAATATCTAAGCTTTTAAAGAAAGTCAACCTCTGTTGTGTATTTATTTCTCATCTGATTTCCAATTTCATCATGAATTTAAGACAACTTACTTAAAAATCCTAACCTAAGCCCATTTCCCATCAAGGCATTGCATAGATCCATTGCTTAGCTATAGCAGCATGAGTTTATCAAAGCTTAAAAGATGCTCTGTGTCCTTTAACAACAAAGGTTTTGAAACTGGGAAATTTAGATGCTTTACCATAACTGAAAAGAGGTGCCCATGTTACGCTAAGCCACAGCATGATTTGTAAGATTGTAGCTCTGTATGTTGCATGAATACAGAAAATTAAACGGGTTCCGACTTTAGCCAGATAGTTAAGACAATCCTTGATTCAACCTTTCCCATCATTATGAAGAACTTGTTAAGCTATTTTGCTTTCTCATCAATTGAAACATAGTAGCTATCCTTTTTACAGTATATTTTACAATATTAAATATAGTTTCCAATTTAGTTTCCACTTACTATAGGTGTAATCAGGGTCTAATATCTTCATATGAAAAGGAATCTGAAGGGCATGTTTGAAAAAAGTAGTCAGGCATGAGCAAAAATTGAAGGGATTTTTTAAATTATTATTTTCAATTTATTGATTCAAAAGAAATTAGCAAGCTCAAGCCAATGTCTAAAGGAAATGAAATTTTGTCTGGGTTCTATCCCGAAAAACTTCATTTCCCAGTAGGCTTTGGTGTCAGTAGAATATCATTCAATTAGGCTCAGAGGCTTTTGTGAATCTATCTATGGTTTTGGAAACTTAATTTGAAAAGTGTGATTGGACATTTATTTATTTATTAGATTTGTATGCCGCCACTCTCCATAGACTCGGGGCGGCTCACAACAACAATAAAACAATTCAAGACAAATCTAATAATTTAAAAACATTTTAAAAAACCATATTGTAAAAAACACTGGTAAGGGAGGGAAAGTGTGATTACCAAATATGTGGTATTTTAGAAATCATGTTTTTTAAAAATGCAACACTTATTTTAAAATGTGAATTCAAATGAATGTTTCGTTTAGCCCTAAGATAATGAAAACTTTACCAGATATGGACCAATTCAGATATGGAAAGATGAATTCTAGCCAAAACATGAAAAAAGCCATTTGAGAACATGTTAGGATCATTTATTCTGTGAATCTGCTGGTTAATTATCTGATATAAAAGTTAAAAATCACATGGCATTATGGGATTATTTTTCAGTCCAGTTTATATTAATTCTCAAATTAAGAAAGAATAGAGATCTGCTGTCTGAAATCTGACACAGAAGAATAGAGGGAAGAAATGTCAAATTCAGAGCAACAAAACTACTCACAAATAGATTTAATATAGTCACTCACCATCTTAAAGTAATGCTATATAAGTTAAACTACCCTCCATTTCTGATGATATTGAAGAGATGTAAGACATTTAGGAGAGTATGACTTCTAATCCAATTATTCATTATTCATGCCATGTCCCAGGATAATAGAAACTTACGCATTTCAATTTTCATAGTTTATGAACAAAAAGCTACTTCAAGTTCCATTATATGGACCATCCCTCTATTTCTGTTTCCTTAAGGACTTTATTACTCAGGGCATCCATCTGCAACTGAATTTATTGGAAGCAACTTTTAATTTTAAGAAACAGGTTTGCTGGGAAATATGCTTTAATATCTAGTCTACATACCTTTCCAAGGACTTGGCCAAAATGAATAAATTGGAAAATGTTGTTTGCTTCAGCTGCTCCAAAGTCTTTTAAAACAGTCAGGTTCCTACTAGCAGTGGAAAAGATCTTAGCAAGCTAGCTTCACATTTAATTAATTGAAATTCAACCTCCCTAGACAAATCACAGATGCTCTCCATATTTAGCATGGTAACTCCTAGACAGCTGTGTTAATCTATATAGTAACATTACCCCCTAGCTAAACATCTGGATAAAGCTTTAAAAAGCCTGAACAATACCTCTGATGCTGTCAGACACAATACTCCCCAATTACATTGCAGTGACCAAAAAAGAGAAATATTTAGCATTGAATATGTTGCCCAATTTATTTGTTAAAGTATTCAATTTGTGCAAGTCAGTCAGATGCTTTATTCCTATAAATCATCACTGTCAAACAGTTGGATAGGAGTTGCTGTTTGTTTTTTAGTTTCCATTCGTTACAACATTTTAATAGCTTTTTATGGAGGCTAAAATACATATCATATGAGATACAGGACTAAAGACAAAGCAATCTGTAATTGAATGCCATCTCTTCCTTTATCCTGGCCTAGTATCCTCTAGACGTGCTGTAATTCAATTTGCTTAATCCCTCAATCGGCATGGCTCGGATAGTAGGACATCATCATTGATAGGTTATGGAGGCATAAAATCCAAATTATCAATAGAATACCAGAATGGAGCATGCCTTTATGAAATTATGCATTACCCCCTTTCACTAACATCAGTTAATAATCTGAACTATGGACAACAAAGTTAACCCCTTGTTTTTATTATGAAGAAAATGTAATTTGAGAGATTTATTTATTTTTCTTTATAGGACTCAGAAAGGGCTCTGATCAAACAAACCTGAGCAGTGTACAACTCCTCCATTCATAATGGGAATTAAAACTCTTGAAATTGAATCTCTTTGAGGCAAGGAGAGGCCAGGCACCCTAACCCTAATCCTTGACATGAGTGACATCAAGTTGGCCATCTTTAAGCCAGTCACATGACTTTTAAGCCAGCCCCCGGTCACATGATCATCAAGACACTCCCATCTGGTCACATGGTCACAAGCCACACCCACAAAATAAGTCACACCCACAGCATGGCAGTAAAAAAATTTGCAGCCCTTCATTGGCTGTAAAGTGCTGTGAACAGGTATATAAGTCTTAAGTGCAGTGGCAGACAGCAACTGGTGCACTCAGGTGTGCAGCTCCAGTAGGAACAATACCCAGTCCTGCATGACATTTGGCTTCTAGACATGGGAGAGAGTGAGATTTTAGCTATTTTCACCAATTTTTTTGCTTCTGCGCATGCGTGGAAGCAAAAATATTGCCAAAAATAGTCAAAATCTCATTCTCATACAATATTTGGCTTGCTGTGCATGCGTGGAAGTTATCTCATGCGCCAATGGGCACGTGCGTGAATGATGGGTGCATGTGCAACCATGAGGGCCTCCAAGGGAGCTCCAGTAGGAGGTAAGAAGAGTGGCCCTTCACTGCTTAAGTGCTATTGCTATTAGGTATACTATTAGATACACTCACGTCTAAGCACAATTAGTGAAATCCAGAATCATAACATAAAGTGAATTCTGCCTGGAAAAGGATCACAGGATCAGATATTACATAATGCCCTACACCTAGACCAAAATACCTTTGGGCGCAATGGACAAGAAAGTATTTTTATTACTGTATATAAGATTGCTCCAAATGTTTGCTATAAAATAAATTTAAATCACACTTAGACGCTTAGTGTAAATGCGAATAAGATATATCATATCAGAAAAAAAAGAACAGAGACAAAATAAATCTTTTTTATACAAAGTTCTAAGGTTAGTTCCTGCAGAGAAACACTGAGTAATAAAGTATTTCAGAAATGAAGGCTGACTGAATAGTTCCAATTATCCAGTGGGAACACCAATAATGGTGACAAAAAGTGATGTTGGCTGATTCAAAGAAAATAAACTACTTAAACATCTGCCTTTTAACTAGTTGATCTGTGAATTAAATTGATCTAATATTTTAAAACATATCCTTGTTTTCAAAAGGTAAGATAGTTACCCTGCTGTAAAAAGCTGAGGTAAAACACAATAATAATAATCTTTAACAAGCAAGGGCTATTTGGATTAGGTGGAGCAGACCGGGGAGTGAGAAAGATCCGAATACCACCACTATTACTACTTCTATTACATTATTTAATTTCCACTTTAATGCATAGAGCAGTGATGGTGAACCTATGGCACACATGCCACAGGTGGTATCCAGAGCTATATCTGAGGGTGCGCAAAGTGTTGCCTATGTCAGCTCCAGCGCACATGTGAGCTCTGATTAGCTTATTTTTGGCCACCTTTGGGGCATTTTTGTTCTTCTGAAGCTTTAGGAAAGCCTCCTGAACCCTGGGGAAGGCAAAAAACAGCCCAACAGGTCAACTGGAAGATAGATTCAAAACTTCCGGTTGGCCTGTTGGGCTGTTTTTTTACCATCCCCAGGATTCAGGAGACTTTCCTGAACCCTGGAGAGAGCGAAAAACAACCCAGTGGGACTATTGGAAGTCCGGTGGCTTCAGTGAGGCCTGTGTGCATGCACATTGCATCATGGGTATGGGCACACACATGCACATGCATGCTCCTTTTGGCACCTGAGCTAAAAAAGGTTCACCATGGCATAGGGCAGTATTTTTCAACCAGTGTGCTGCAGCACACTAGAGTGCCGTGAGACATGGTCAAGTGTACCGTGGGGAAATTAAACATGGGACTCCAAACTACGGCCTGCATGCCGAATACGGCCTGCAGGGGCCATTTATCCGGGCTGCCACCAGCCGCCTCCATCTGAACATAAACTTTCCCCTCACAATCCCTCCAGGTATCAGCAACAGGAAGAATGGAGTCTGTATGTCTATATAGTGTTGTTTTCTAATAATAGCAGTAAAACATGATAACTAATGACAACATCTTCTTTTAATTTAGTTGAACTGCAAAATAGGATAACAAGGAAATCACCTATTGCCCCACTTGCTTCTGGAACCCAAATCAGCTTAGAAAAATCATAGAGCTTGGGTTAAACGCTTCTGTGTTAAAGGTAAAGGTAAATGAGTCCCAGTGGATTTTACTCCAATTGTCCTTGCTGTCTACAGGGATTATCTCCTTATCAAGGCCAAGACATTTCCAAAGACGTTTCCATAGTCATCTGGCCAGCATGATGTCACAGAGTGTTATTACCTTCCCACTAAAATGGTACCTATTTATCTAGTCACATTTACATGCTTCCAAACTACTAGGTTGGCAGGAGCTGGGGTGAGAACAGCTCACCCATCATGTGGCACTCAAGTCTCGAACCTGAACTGTCAGCTTTCTAGCCAACAAATGAAGCATCTTAGCCACTGAGCCGCTATGCCACGCTTTCTGTACGAAGGCAATGGTATATTATTATCCTTCATGTACTAACTCCTCTTGAAATACTAAATAGACACATGTGACAATAAAACAGGTCTTATTTATGTCTATTTCAATGTTGATTTACTAGTCTTTTCTTGTGGGCAGAGAACATCAGATAACAGCCAGAGGAAATTACATCATGATTTATTTTGTCTAGAAATGCACCATAGGAAAAAATGAGCTTTGCACATCATGATGTCTTTCAAAGATACCACTTTTAAAAATTCATCATAGAGAGTTTTTGTCAAAATTTACAATATTTGATCCTACCAAGGTGTTGTTATTTAATCAGATACAAGTTATTTCACCTAACCCAAAATCTAGGTATCCAAATAAACAGAAGTCTAATTTTAGATTATTTTTTTCCCCTCTAAAGAGACAAGCAATTTCTGTGCATTATTCTTTGGAGACAAGAAACAATGTTTAGATCATTATTTGATCATTTGAATGTGTTTTTAAGTAGTTTATTACTACATAGCTACAATTGGACCCAGTCTTTCAATAAAGTAATTTATGCAGACTACAAACTAAATATACAGTCACATTAAACTAAAATGTGCATATCTGATTATATTTAAGATACAAATTTCATTTTCTGTCAGTAGATTGTAAATGCAACTGGCAAATGAAATAAAAAATCTGAGACCACAAAACCCCCAAGCTTGTCTTTTCTATGCCATGTAAAGCTATTATAAAATAGATTTCTTTGTATGAACGTGTCCATGTTTGCATGTGTAGGAAATTTTATTTTCCAGACAGCTTTCTTTTCATCTCAGTAAACTGGCAATGTTCCCTGAGCCTCTTATACAATAATCTTTTTAGGGATTCCAATTAGTTTCACTGTTTATCTAAGTGCAGGAAAACCTTCCACTTCAGAGTAGTCAATGTCGAAATAAAAGGGAGTGAAAACTGTTACATTATTTGGATAATTGGAACAGAGTTCTCGTATTTATATTAAAGGCACTGAAGATGTTTTGATACAGCTGTTCACAAAGCTTTAATGGAGTCCTGTGGTGAAAGTAGCAAATAAAAAAAAAAACACCATTGTGTGCCAAAGATGAAAAAGTGTGAAGAAGCAAGTATAAAACCTGTTTGCCATTATATATATTTTCCAAAGGAACGTAATTATATAGTTATCTCCTCCTAGTCTGCAGCTCTGTCTCTGCAACACTGGTTAAAACAGCAGCAGTTTAAGGATGAGTGCCACACAAAATTGAGTTAAATCTCTGACTCCTGTGTTGATTTATCCAATAAGTAAGCTATGGAGGAGGCAAAAAGCTTGGAACATTAAAAAAAAGAGCTTGGAACATGGGAATATTACTTATGCCTCAATGCTACCGGTAATACCTGGCAATGCAGTTTTTCATCTTAGAAACTACATCTCTTCATGAACTAAAGCCTACCTTAGAAATGATGAAGTGAAAAATCATGTCCAATAATTAATTTTGCACTTGGGTTTACTATATCCCCCACCCACCCACCCCCAGTATCTTTATTCAGAGATTTTGATCATACTTGCAGCAAATGTTTATAAATTTTTATTAATTTAGGCATAGAAGAAAAACCATGCCAAAAGCATCTACAATGTCTTGTAGATTTTTTTTAAAGAGAGGATGGATGGATGGATGGATGGATGGACGGACGGACGGACGGACAGACGGACGGACGGACGGACGGACAGACGGACGGACGGACGGACAGACGGATGGACGGAATGAGATATGTGTCACACGCTATTTTTCAGGTTGCTAAGAAATTAATTTAAAAAATTAAAGTATCAAATTTGATAAGAGAAATGCAAGTTAATCTTGATCTATTTGCTGTGTACCAGAATTAATATTAAGTAGTAGAATTTTCTTTTAGTATACATTTATACTAAAGTGCAGTACAAGTAGAATGTTAAACTCTGCCTTTAATTAAAGTTATATCCTGCCATTCCTCCAAAAATGTCCAAATAAGGAGTTCTCCCCACTTCACCACTGGGCATTTTAAATCCATGACAACCTATAAATTGGGATATGCTGACAGACCAAACTGTCCAGGATCACTTAATGATTTTATGCTGAAGTGCTAGTTTACATGATCACCCATCTCCTCCCACTTATGACTGTATGACTGTAACTTTTTGCTTGTGTCCTTACAATTTATATTGATTGTTTCCTGATTGCTTATTTGTACCATATGACAATCATTAAGTATTGTACTTCATGATTTTTGACAAATGTATATTTTCTTTTATGTACACTGAGAGCATACGAACCAAAGACAAATTCCTTGTGTGTCCAATCATACTTGGCCAATAAATAATTCTATTCTATTCTATTCTAAAATGTGGAAGATTTTACATTCCTCATTGACACTCTAATGACTATTAAGCTGGCCCTTTGTGGTTTGGTTTTACGTGATCCTGTCCTTTTCCACACTGCAGCTTTCATCTTGTGGGTAAACTGGCTAAAAATTAAGACAGCTTAAGGAATCCATTACCAGGTTTCAATTATAAGGGGGATAGGGATATTCTGTCTAAATTGCAATTTGTATCACCCAATTCATGGATTCACCCATCTATGCTCAGAAAGCAAGTACCGCATGCTTTTATTCTTCTGTTTTACAGATCAGTCATTGCAACTAAGAGGAAAATTGGTGGAATTTATTCATTCATATCTCTATTATCTATAATTCTTTTATTAAATTTATTTTTTCATATATGAATAAATATTACATTTACAATTATCCTTTTCTGAAATATCGATATTGCTTATGTGTTTAATAATTGAGTGTCTGGAGCCCATTCATTTACCATATTGAGTAGGTTAAGAATGAAATGCAAACTCTACCTAGTCCAGTAAGTTTTAATAATTTTCAGAAAACTTACAACAGAGTAAAACATATTAATGGGAAAAGTAATATTCTTCGGAGAGGGGCGGCATACAAATCTAATAAATAAATAAAATAAATAAACATGAATAGGCCATTATAAATAGACGAGAAATATTCTTGCCAAAAACTTTCACAACATAAATGGCCTTTATAAATGTCCCATTATAGAAAGTTGATAATCCTTAGCATACATACCTATGATCTTAAATATATATTTATTTAGCAAGAAGGATTATTTAGATGACATGAGAATAATTTATTCTATTTATTATTTGAACTTTTACAAAGCTCAATGCAGAATAATTCCACCAACCATTTTTACATCCTCTTAATATTAACCTTAGTTATCTGTATTTGTAAATCCATCTAAACACAAATCCATTTATTAATTGTTGGTTATACATAACGCATTCAGTTACATTTTTATATGCCATTGTGTATTTAATATGTGCAGGAGTACTGATATTGTATCCTCAAATTTCAAAAGATCTGACCCCATGGAGTCTGGAAATTTCAATCCGTGCTTATATAGTCTTTATTCTATATTCTGGTCTATAGAAATGTATTTTACAAATAAATACAAATAAAAGTACTCAAAGCAGGCAAAATCCAGATACACCTATCAATTCCAAATGATTACCTCAAAGCGTACTCTATGGACTATGAAATAAACAGCCAGTGTTCCCTCTAATTTTTTTGGGGGGGGAGTGGAAAAGTATAGTGTCTGAGTGGCAGTCCCTTCGGGACTGGGCGGCACAGGAATAATAAATAAATAAATAAACAAACAAACAAACAAATAAAAAACCCACCCTGTTTTGCCTCAAAGAGTTTCAAAATAAAATACTGTACTGTGTGTCTATAACAGTGAGCTCATTATAGGGCAACTCTATCAATATCAAAATGCCACTTAAATAGTTGAGCTAGTTTCAAACTAGATTTTGATTTTCTTTCTCTCTTCCTTACTCCCTTTCTTTTTCTTTCTCTTTTCCTTCCTCTCTTTTTTCTATCTGTTTCTCTCTCTTCCTCTCTTCCTCTCTCTCTCCTTCCCTCTCACTCTTTCCCTCTCGGCTTCTGCGCAGGTTTGGAAAACTCTGAGTTGATGATGATTTTTAAGTGAGCGATTGCTCACTGCTCAGCTTAGAGGGAACTATGGCAGGTACCATTTACTTATGTCACTTTCATCTCATTTCCCAGCAAATTGGGATTATTTGGGAGAAAGTGGAGGGGTACCAATACTTGTTGCCACATCTGCGCACCTAGCTAATTTATAATGCCATCTTGATTCCGACAAATCACTTATTTTCACATTTTTTTTCTAAGCAAGCCTATTCTGTATAACAGCAAAAAGTGCAAATTCTTCGTTGTAATTATCCAGGGTGAAACCTTTAAGAATCAAGTGTAAGAGACTAGCAGAATCTGTAAATCTTGTTTCCATTTCTATGCTTGGAAATCACCGAATTCAGTTTGGTATCCTCCATGTTTCATAATGGACTCCATGCTTAGAAAATACCTACAAAAAATGTCAAAGAAGCATACAATAGTCCAAAGCTTTTCCACTGGGTGCCACTCTATAAGAATTCACTGAAGGACAAATATTCTGCTGGTGGTAATTCTTAAGCAGTTGGGTTACATGACCCAGATATTATCAACCCTTCATGCCAACTACTCAAGCATTGAAATGACAAAGCACCAGGATGCCCGTTAGCCTGAAGACACTTCAGTTCTATTATTTAATGATTATTTTTTAAAAAAAGACTGCAATTTCAGTATGAAAAAAATAATGAACTTTAAGAAATGTCACTTTTACTAACAGAAATTACAGTGTGAACACCTGAGTGTGAATATTGGATTTAAAAAATACATTTTAATAATGTTAGGGTTGTGACATAAACTGACAAAAGTAGAAAACTACAACTCACAAATGACACGATCTTCTTAATCATATCCTGTTGGGGAGGGAGGTATAGAGAATCTTTCCAACTTCTACATATTGGAATTTTTAGACATCTGCTTTGAACCTGGTATATATATTTTAATATATTTTAACATTTTTCAATTGGTATGCACAAAGTTAGGAAAACTACTCTTTAACAAACATTAAAAGGTACAAGGTTTTGAGGTTCTAACTCACCATGTCCACTTTCAAACAGCAAGGATGATACAGGGGTACCTCTATGTTCTGTCTGGGTTCCCCCAGACGTCAACACCAACTAAAAAGAGTAGCCAGACATGCTGGTAAAAAGCAAAGTCATTTTATATCTTTGAAAACAAACACAGATAACAAAAACTGTTCTTACAAACTGGAATGCTATGAAGCTTCACAGAAGAGTCACGACGGCCAGACAATACAACAGGCTTCTTGCTGGCACACACACCACTGTAGATAATAAAACCCACGCCTCCCCCAAGTTTTCAGCCTTCGAGGCCACAAGCCAGAATCAGAGATGCCAAGGATCGAAGCAAGGTCACAGGACTCCCAAAAGATAACTCTCCACAATACAGGAAGGGCGGGCCTGCCTTTTCAACCTTTCTGAGGAGAACCACACCCAAACCCAGCTGTTGCCTATTAGGGATGGAAATACTTGGCTAATTGTCCCCTTTGTTGTGCTGCCCTTCTCTGCCTCATATCTATGATGGCTTGTGCGTTCTCATCTAATGACTCCAGGCTACTCGCTGGGGAGAGCTCCCCCCCAGGGGTCTCAGGCTGTTGTCCCTCCTCCTCATCCTGACATTCCTCTTCCCTGTCTGCCTGGTCCTCCTCCTCCTCCTGTTCCTCGTCCTCCCCCTCTGAGCATGCAGCCGGCAGAGTTCCAGCCATTCCCTGAGAAGCCTCAGGCTGAATCACAACACTCTACCTACAAACACCTTTACTTACTAACTTTTCTAGATAAGAACCGGGTGTTCAAGATTTTTTTGCCTCTTCTCAAGAACCATTTTCTACTTACAAACCTGAACCTCTGAAACTATAACCAGAAAAGGCAGGGAGAAGTCTCCGCGGAGCCTCTCTAGGAATCTCCTGGGAAGAAACAGGGCCTCCACCTTCCCTGTGGTTTCCCCAATCGCACGCATTATTTGCTTTTGCATTGATTCCTATGGGAAAAAATTGCTGCTTCTTGCAAACTTTTCTACTTAAAAACCTGGTCACAGAACAAATTAAGTCCGTAAGTAGAGGTACCACTGTATTAATCGAATAACTAACACATAATTGCAATCTGAACATAGACACAATCTTTCTGATATCACAAGTTCAAGAACAAACTTATGAGATTTTTTTCAAGTAATTACTTATTTGTTATACTATTAGTTTTTCTCAATGTAAACAGGTTGGTATGCATCTAGTTCATTAATTTAGTTTCCACCTTCTGAAAATAACTTAAATAAAGGAGTTTATTCAGTTCAATTTTCCCATAAGATTAGTTCTACAACACATTGTAACTGGCCTAAAGTCATCCAATGATTTTCTCCCAAGGGAACTCAAACTTGTTACCTTGATTATATTAAACATATCCACCACTATACTGATGGAAACCAATAAAATGTGCATATCAGTTCAAAAATTAGTTTCAGAAATATGATTAGGCCATTTGTATTTAAACTGAAACAAAAATATCCATCCAATTATAGGAGCTGGACAAATCCAATAATTGGATGGATATTGAAAAATGAAAAAATTAAAAAAGTATGATTACATGAAATATCATATAGTATCTATGCCTGTTTGGGTCAATCTTTCTAGACATTCATATACAAAATCCATCTCATCCATTATTTATTTTGTCATTAAACAAATTTAAATACTTAAAAAAATAGAGATATAAAATGGAAATAAACTATAGGAATAAATGAAGTTACCTAAAATCAAATTGGCAAAACTTCTCATCTGTTAAGTAACTGCTAAATGATTAAGGCCTACTGAAGATGCCTTCTTGAGGTTGAGAGACATGCCAATAATTCTTAAACCAACATGCCCTGGGTATGGATTGACTATCTTCTAACAGAAAGCACTAAGCTTTAAAAGCTTAAGTATAAGTACCTAGTAATTTAAGGTTTTGTTTTGTTGCTGTCTGATACTGCTGTACATATCTGATTCTTGAAATACTGAGATTAGACAATTTACAACTACGTCACCTCCGATCTGATCTAAATGTAGTTCATCAAATCATATCCCAAAATGTCCTTCTTGTTAATGACTACTTCACCTTCAATTGTAGCACTATACAAGCACATAATAGATTCAAACCAAATGTAAACTCCTCCAAACTCGACTGCAGAAAATACAACTTCAGCAATAGAGTGATCAATGCCTGGAATGCACTCTGTGGTGTCTTCCCCAAACCATAAAATTTTAACCTTAGATTGTCTACAGTCAACCTCTTCCCATTTCTAAGAGGTCTGTAAGGGGCATGCATAAGCCCCTTATGTCCCTGTCCTATTGTCCTATTGTCCTCTTTTATTGTTACCTTTTCTTATGTTGTGTTTATACAAAATACTATTCTCCTATACATGTTTGACAAATAAATAAAATAAATACATAAAATAAATGATTCGATGGTATATTGGACCTGTGTTCACAGAACTTTTAATCATGATTTTCAATCAATGTTCCTGTTAGTTTATTTATTAATAGTTCTAACTGCAACTGATAATTAAATAGGGTGTTTAATTTTAACTGAGTAAATGAGACAAAAGCCCATTCCTGTACTGTCACTGCTCTTGGTTCTTAAGTTTTATTTAATTTAAATGCCTTTAATGTTTTTACATTTATGTTTTTATGCCATTTTAAGCCACTGAGAGTCACTTTGAATAGTGAGATGATCGGCATATCAATTTAATGAATAAATAAACAAGTTGAAATGTATTCCTAATTTGAAATTGTTAAAATCCAATGAAATGTAGGAAATCCCCTTTCGGGAGGGAGAGAGGGAGGAGTTCATTGAAATCTTCAATCTACCGTGTTTCCCCGATAGTAAGGCATTGTCTTACTATCTTTTTACCCCCAAAAGCCCCACTGTGTCTTACTTTGGGGGTATGTCTTACATTGTCCCGGGCACCGGGGCCGGCTCGTCTTCGGGCGCGGGGAGCTGCCGGAAAGGAGGCGGGCGCCGACCTCGACGTTCGGCGGGTTGCAGGGAGCATCCCCTCGCCGCTCCCGGCAATGTTTCTCGGCAGGGGAGGCCAACTCCGCGGCGACACGGACGCTCGGCTGGCTGGCTAAAGGCAGGTCAAGGGGTGGATGGGCAGTCAAAAAGGGTGAGCGGCCGCCGCTGTGCCCTCCTTCGCCCGCCTCCTTTCCGGCAGCTCCCTGCGCGCCCCTCGCCTTCGCTCGCCGCGGCGCCACCGCCTCTTCCCCTGCCGAGGCTCAGCTGCAAGCGGCCAGCGAGGCCGCTCGGCTCCGAGGCGAGCGGAAAGGAGGCGGGCAAAGGAGGGCGCAGCTCCGGCCGCTCGCCTCGGAGCCGAGCGGCCTCGCTGGCCGCTTGCAGCTGAGCCTCGGCAGGGGAAGAGGCGGTGGCGCCACGGCGAACGAAGGCGAGGGGCGCGCAGGGAGCTGCCGGAAAGGAGGCTGGTGAAGGAGGGCGCAGCTCCGGCCGCTCGCCTCGGAGCCACTCGGCCTCGCTGGCCGCTTGCAGCTGAGCCTCGGCAGGGGAAGCGGCCAGCGAGGCCGATCGGCTCTGAGGTGAGCGGCCGGAGCTGCGCCCTCCTTCACCAGCCTCCTTCCCGGCAGCTCCCTGCGCGCCCCTCGCCTTCGCTCGCCGCAGCGCCACCGCCTCTTCCCCTGCCGAGGCTCAGCTGCAAGCGGCCAGCGAGGCCGCTCGGCTCCGAGGCGAGCGGAAAGGAGGCGGGCAAAGGAGGGCGCAGCTTCGGCCGCTCGCCTCGGAGCCGATCGGCCTCGCTGGCCGCTTGCAGCTGAGCCTCGGCACGGGAAGAGGTGGTGGCGCCGCGGCGAGCGAAGGCGAGGGGCGCGCGGGGAGCTTGGAAGCAATGTCATCGCCCCCCCCCCGCAATACCGTTTATCTACCGTGTTTCCCCGAAAGTAAGACATATGTCTTACTTTCGGGGTATGGCTTATATAAGCCGACCCCCCTGAAACCCCCCATATGTCTTACAATCGGGGGGGTCTTACTATCAGGGAAACACGGTATGTAAAGCGATGGAAATTTGAGACCTTAGTGTACTGTACAGAAATTATGTCTCATTTGATGACAGAGCTCTGATAGTACACGTCAGGGGGAATATCTATCTTTCCAACTTATGCAGAGCCTTTCTTTACAAAGGAACTATTACTGCGACAATGAACACTGATACGTACATGAAAGCTGTTTTAGCACCAAATAAAGCTTGGCATTTCAGTGAAAGCTTGAAAAAAATAAAAACCGTAGAGAGTATTCAGCCAATGAAAACTGATCAAAGTGTTTCTGCAAGAAATCATCAGCTTCCTGAAATTAGTTACTGTCTCCATTAGTTGCTCCACATTTAAATTAGCATAATATATCAAAAATACTTATGAGGTTACCAAACGTTTTATACAGAAACTGAGACAGACTTCTACCAAAATTTTGGCTTCTGAATGTTATGAATGGCAATCTTACCAATGCATTATTTTAGTACCCATTCATGTATATACACACAGATGTAGAAATAAAAACTGTTTTCCATAGAAGGTGCCCTGAACAATTATTGTAACTCTCGAAATGAAAGGGACTCAGATGGCTACAATGGAGAACAAAGGAAGCAATGTCCGTGAGCAAAGGCCTTCCTAACTGTGTTGGTATGGACTTTTGCTCATTATAAAATAGATGGTTTAGTCCAGTGTTTCTCAACCTTGGCCATTTGAAGATGTGTGGACTTCAACTCCCAGAATTCCCCAGCCAGTGGCTAAGGTTGAGAAACACTGGTTTAGTCCAAAGGTAATCAGAAACCTAATAAAATTTATTGGTTGCAGAATCAAGTGGCTATGTGAATCAATTAATTAAAATCATCATTATTAATTTTATTTATAATTAATATAAAAATAAAGGCAGTCAGATCTATCTACTTGATCAGATATGCCAGCAATTAGAGGCAACACCCAGGTGTAATGCAAGGTCACAAGGCCACACACCTCCCAGAGACCAATAAGGTCAAAGAGTTGGTCTCCTCCAGGTCCTGCCAACTAAGCATAGAACATAGAAACATAGAAGATTGATGGCAGAAAAAGACCTCATGGTCCATATTTATTTATTTATTTATTTATTAGTTGGACTTGTATGCCGCTCCTCTCCGAAGACTCTGGGCGGCTCACAACAAGTAAAACAGTCACAACAATGCAATTAATTAAAATATTTAACGATTTAAGAAAAACCCCATGTAATAGCAAACACACTCACAAACATACCATGTATAAATTAACGTGCCCAGGGGAGATGTTTAGTTTCCCCATGCCTGATGGCAAAGGTGGGTCTTAAGGAGTTTTCGGAAGGCAGGAAGAGTAGGGGCAGTTCTAATCTCCGGGGGGAGTTGGTTCCAGAGAGCCGGTGCCGCCACAGAGAAGGCTCTTCCCCTGGGACCCGCCAACCGGCATTGTTTAGTTGACGGGACCCGGAGAAGGCCCACTCTGTGGGACCATATAGTCTGCCCTTATACTATTTCCTGTATTTTATCTTAATAATAATAATAAATAATAATAATAATAATAATAATAATAATAATAATAATAATAATTTATTAGATTTGTATGCCGCCCCTCTCCGCAGGCTCGGGACTGCTCACAACAACAATAGTAACAATATAACAAATTTAATATTTAAAAAACATCTAAAACTCATCATTAAAACCATACAACACAAGCATACCATACATAAACTATATAAGCCGGGGGGGGGGGGTATCTCAACTTCCCCATGCCTGGTGATATAGGTGAGTCTTAAGCAATTTATAAAAGACGAGGAGGTTGGGGGCAGTTCTAATCTCTGGGGGGAGGTGATTCCAGAGGGCCGGGGTCGTCACAGTGAAGGCTCTTCCCCTGGGGCCCGCCAGATGACATTGTTTTGTCGACAGGACCCAGAGAAGGCCAACTCTGTGGGACCTTATCAGCCACTGGGATTCGTGCGGTAGAAGACAGTTCCAGAGGTATTCTGGTCAATGGCATGTAGGGCTCTAGGCCCATTTGTCCCCATCTACAGGTTCCAGAGGCTTTTCTGATGCCTGGGGTGAAAGTGGCCTTCCCCTCCCACCCTCTGGAATGCCAAAAAGCAGCTGGCCAGCATGCATATGTGGTCTGGAGGTGACATAGGGCAACATCTTGTGTGCCTCAGATATGGCTCAGCGTGCCACCTGTGGCATTTGTGCCATAGGTTCACCATCACGTGTTACATTAGGACAGCAGATGTAAGTCTCCACAAAACACTATCCCCTTGAGGGATATAAGAAGTGGAAACAAACTGATTCTAATTAGATTAGATTAGATTAGATTGGATTGGATTGGATTGGATTGGTTTGGATTGGATTGGATAGGATTGGATAGGATTGGATTGGATTGGATTGGATTGGATTGGATTGGATTGGATTGGATTAGATTAGATTAGATTAGATTAGATTAGATTAGATTAGATTAGATTAGATTAGATTAGATTAGATTAGATTAGATTAGATTAGATTAGATTAGATTAGATTAGATTAGATTAGATTAGATTAGATTAGATTAGATTAGATTAGATTAGATTAGATTAGATTAGATTAGATTAGATTAGATTAGATTAGATTAGATTAGATTAGATTAGATTAGATTAGATTAGATTAGATTAGATTAGATTAGATTAGATTAGATTTATTGGATTTATATGCCGCCCCTCTCCTCAAACTCGGGGCGGCTCAAACTCGGGGCGGCTAAAAAATTCATAAAAAACAACCCCAGAATATTAAAAAACAAGCACACAATCAATCTAACACCAAAACAACATGGGCAAGGGGGAGATGTTTCAGTTCCTCCATTCCTGACGGCAGAGGTAGGTTTTAAGGAGTTTGCGAAAGGCAAGGAGGGTGGGGGCAATCCTAATCTCAGGGTGGAGCCACCACAGAGAAGGAGTTTGCGAAAGGCAAGGAGGGTGGGGGCAATCCTAATCTCAGGGTGGAGCCACCACCAGACGACATTGTTTAGTCGACGGGACCCGGAGAAGGCCATCTCTGTGGGACCAAACCGGTCGCTGGGATTCGTGCGGCAGAAGGCGGTCCCAGAGATATTCTGGTCCGGTGCCATGAAGGGCTTTATAGGTCATAACCAACACTTTGAATTGTGATCGGCAACCAATGCAGACTGCGGAGTGTTGGAGTGATATGGGCATACTTAGAAAAGCCCATAATTGCTCTCGCAGCTGCATTCTGCATGATCTGAAGTTTCCGAACATTTAGTCTAATAGTCATGATAAAAGAGCAATATTCAGACAAATGAAAGAAATTATGCAACTGATTTCAATTACGTATGTTAGTGTCTCTCTGGTTCTGCTTATAATTCCTTAGACCCACTAAAGAAATCTAAACAATTAGATTTGAACAGAAAAGGCTAGAAAGCAATATTTCCATTATACTGCATAGAATAGAAAATCCAAGCATGTTTTAGGGTTTAGTGGGGTTACAACATGCATACGTGCAGTCAGGCTCTATTAATTTTGTCACACACAAGCACTAATCTCTAGATGCAAAAAGAAATGTGTGAATTAACCTGGAGTCTGAATGTCAGTTGCCACATAAGATGATGAAACAAATGCATGCCTCGCAAAGTCCTTAGCTTAATTTCCTGTAAGAGAAATGATTTACTATTAATGGCCCTACTATTAATGATTTACTATTAATGGCTCAAGGAATAATGGACTTGCTAAATCTGACTGAATTTACCTGTGCCGATATTTCCAACTTTAGGCAGGTTACTTCAGTTTGCTCTGCTAATAGAGGGCACCAATGCATGTCCTGAGAAATAAATCCCATTTCAATTCTTAAAGACTTATTTGGAGATGGGTATGTACAGAACGATGGCCTAAAAAGCTTTAAGATATTTGTTAAATGGTTATTAAAGTTAAGAAGTTTTCCCCCCCGAGCTGGATTATAATAAGAGGCAAGAAGACACTTGGAAACCATTTATTTGTTTGTTTGTTTGTTTGTTTGTTTGTTTGTTTGTTTGTTTGTTTGTTTGTTTGTTTGTTTGTTTATTGTTTGTTTGTTTGTTTGTTTGTTTGTTTGTTTGTTTATTTATTTATTTATTTATTTTCTCCGTAGACTCAGGGCAGCTCACAGCAATAATAAACAATATACAGTGGAACCTCGACATACGAGCAGCTCTACTTACGAGCTACTCGAGATAAGAGCTGGGAGGGGAGCGACATTTTTGTTCGCCTCCCGAGCTCACATTCGGGATACGAGCGCCAAGGAGCTGTCTCCTGAAGCCGAACGCTAACTTCCGCGTTCGGCTTCAGGAGACAGTTCCTTGGCGCTCGTATCCCGTGTGTTTTAAAAGGTTGCAGCTGGCCTGGGGGGCTCGGGGGGGTGCTGGCAAGCCCCCCAGGCCGGCTGCAACCTTTTAAAACACGCGCGCCGCTTCGCAGCTTCTCCTGAAGCCAAACGCTAACTTCCGCGTTCAGCTTCAGGAGACAGCTGTGAAGCGGCGCGGGTGTTTTAAAACATCGCAGCCGGCCTGGGGGGCTCGGGGGCTTCCCCCCGAGCCCCCCAGGCTGGCTGCCACATTTTAAAACACACGCGCTGCTTCGCAGCTGTCTCCTGAAGCCGAACGCTAACTTCCGCGTTCGGCGGCAGCGGGTTTTTTTGTTGTTGCATGGATTAATTGACTTTACATTGTTTCCTATGGGAAACAATGTTTCGTCATACGAGCGTTCCGACTTACGAGCCTCCTTCCGGAACCAATTAGTCTCGTAAGTCGGGGTTCTACTGTATAACAAATCTAATAATTTAAAAAACCACTAAAAACCCCATTATTAAAAGCAAACATAGATACAAGCATACCATACATAACTGTATAGGCCCGTGGGAGATGTTTCAGTTCCCCCATGCCTGACGGCAAAGGTGGGTTTTAAGGAGTTTACGAAAGGCAAAAGAGCCCAAATCAGAATGCAAGGTTGCAAAGATGTGATAGTGGCCACCCCGAGGCTTTCCTTACCACCTCTCTTGTTGATTCCTGATTTAAAAATTTAAACCAAATCAACATTACAACTTTTAGCTTCTCACAAGTGCTTTTGCTGGTTTAAATATTATTGTAAAAAAAATAATAATAATTGAGGTAGTCTTCAGACCTCCGTAAAGAGCTTCGGTGGCGCAGTGGTTATAGTACAGTGCTGCAAGCTACTTCTGCTGATCACCTGCTGCCAGCAGTTTGGCAGATCAAATCTCAGTAGGCTCAAGGTTGACTCAGCCTTCCATCCTTCCAAAGTGGGTAAAATGAGGACTCAGATTGTTGGGTGCAATATGCTGACTCTTTATACTGCTTAGAGAGGGCTGTAAAGCACTGCAAAGCTGTATATACCATAAGTCTAAAAGCTATTGCTATTTATTTATTTATTTTATTTGTGAGCCACCCCGAGTCTTCGGAGAGGGGCGGCATACAAATCTAATAAATTATTAATTATTATTATTATTGGATTTGTATGCCGCCCCTCTCCGCAGACTAGGGGCGGCTAACAACAGTAATAAAAAACAGCATGTAACAATCCAATACTAAACAACTAAGAAACCCCTTATTATAAAACATACAACCATACCATGGGTAAATTGTAAGGCCTAGGGGGAAAGAATATCTCAGTTCCCCCATGGCTGACGGGAGAGGTGGGTTTTAAGAAGCTTACGAAAGCAAGGAGGGTGGGGGCAATTCTAATCTCTGGGGGGAGTTGGTTCCAAAGGGCTGGGGCCACCACAGAGAAAGCTCTTCCCCTGGGTCCCGCCAAATGACATTGTTTACTTGATGGGATCCAGAGAAGGCCCACTCTGTGGGACCTAACTGGTCGCTGGGATTCGTGCAGCAGAAGGCGGTCCCTGAAATAATCTGGTCCGATGCCATGAAGGGCTTTATTGAGACCACTTGTTCAGTGATAGTTCAAAGCTATGATGGTGCTGAATGAGTGGTACTTACACCCAATCCTTGAAACTCCAGCAATTGCAACAACGCCGTGGTCACATGATTACGATTCTGGCATTTGGCAACCAGCTCACACGTACAACTGTTGTAGCATCTGCAGTCATGTGATCTCTATTTGTGACCTTCCTTGCCAACTTCCCTCAAGCAAAGTCAAAGGGGAAGGTTGCTGTTTATTTCCCGCTATGAATCTCATACTCCATGGCATCTCTTGTCAGCACTCCATACTGCATGTTCACCCCCAGCACTACCCTGCACAATTAAAACTGCGGAAAAAAACAATGGCTACCAACCTCCCTTCCATTGAGAACCTGTATACTGCACGAATCAAAAATAGGGCTGTGAAAATATTTGCAAACCCTCTCGCATCATGGACATAAACTGCTTCATCTCCTACCTTCAAAACGATGCTATAGAGCACTGCACACCAAGACAACCCAGGAACAGTTTTTTTCCTGGATGCCATCACTTTGCAAAACAAATACTGTAATTCCCTCAACATTGTCAAACTATTTACTAAGTCTGTACTACTATTTAATCTTCTCATCCTTCCCATCACTCATCTCCTCCCACAAATGACAGTATGACTGTAACTTGGTTGCTTGTATCCTTACAATTTACATTGACTGGTTCCTAATATGGTTTGATTGTTTATTTGTACCCAGACTATCAGTAAGTGTTGTACCTTATGATTCTTGACGAGCATATCATTTATTTTATTTACATTGAGAGCATATGCACCAAAGACCAATTCCATGAGTGTCAAATCACACTTGGCCAATAAAGAATTCTATTCTATTTAATTCTATTCAATTCTATTCAAGTCTATTCTGTTCTATTCTATTCTAGTCTAGTCTAGTCTAGTCCCTACCGATTTGTCTGTGATCCCCCAGCACCCACCTGAAGCCCCCACCAACATGCCTGCAGCCTCCACCAACCCACATACACTCCACGGTGTCTGCCCAAGGCATCCTCTCTCCCCCCTCTCATACCACTTTGTGTTCCTTACCTGGGACACCCCGTTTCCCCCCGCTTGATAAACCTGTGTGGTCCTAGAGTTAATGACAGCAGCAAGGACAATGGGATTGCTCTTGCCAAGCGATGAGATCATATGACAATCACACTTTTTAAATTTTATTTATTTATTTATTTATTTATTTATTTGTCAAACAAGTATAGTATTATAGTACATATTAACATAACATAACATAAGTAGAACATAGTAATAGAAAGGATAATAAGACATTAGGACAGGGACATTAGGCATAACACTTTACCCTTAGATTATCTACGGTTGACCTATCCAGATTCCTAAGGGGTCAGTAAGGGGCGAGTACAAGTGCACTAGAGTGCCTTCCGTCCCCTGTCCTATTGCTCTCCTATATCTCCTATACCTTTCTTCTATTCCTATATCTATTCTTCTATCTTCTATTCTTTCATTGATATGTTCTATTACTATATCTTCTCTTCTATTCTTTCACAGATATATTTTACTATGAGTATCTCCTCTATAACCTTCATCATGTCTTTTACTATGCATGTGTGTGTGTATGTATATGTATATGTATGTATGTATGTATGTATATATATATATATATATATATATATATATATATATATATATATATATATATATTCGTAGATTTTCACGGGTACAGGTATGACGGTCTTGGTATATTCGGGTTTCTTCCCGTGTAGGATTTGGAAATTTCTGCCGATGTTTCGATGAGGTCCCACTCATCATCTTCAGGCTGGTGTTTCTGTCCTTGTTCTAAGGCGAACACTGCGAGACCTAAGCTTAGAACAAGGACAGAAACACCAGCCTGAAGATGACGAGTGGGACCTCATCGAAACGTTGCCAGAAATTTCCAAATCCTACACGGGAAGAAACCCGAATATACAAAGACCGTCATACTTGTACTCGTGAAAATCTACGAAAATATATATATATATATATATATATATATATATATATATATATATATATATGTAGATTGTTCTGAGTTCGGGTTTTGCCCTGTGTAATGTTTTGCATGTCTATGCGACGTTTCGGTGAAATCTCATATATATATATATATATATGTTAAATGTTTTTTAGCTGGAATTTTAAAATTAAGGGAGACTAGTATATATATATATATATATATATATACACCCACTAAAACTCTCATTGTCTTTTGGACTAACTAACTAACTAACTAACTAACTAACTAACTAACTAACTAACTAACTAACTACATACATACATACATACATACATACATACATACATACATACATACATACATACATAAATATAAGTGCACTACTGCATTGCTTGACAATGGGAAGGGGGAGGAAGGAGCAGCTCTTTAGCCAAACTGGAGCCCTACAGATAGGAAAGGCGTCCTCTGAACAGGAAGTGTGAATGCACATAGAAACAAAGGAGATCTTAATCAGTGAATGAAGATCGTGTGAACTGCACAGGAGGGCTTAATTCAGGGAGGCTGCCGTGCATGAAATTATAGTAAAAACATAACTTTAAAAAAAAAAAAAAAGATCTGAAATTGTGAGAGTCCCCTTCAGACTGCAAGGCTGTAAGCTGTGACTTGCTTAGCTAATGCCTAAATCCACCCTTGATCCCCCTGGCTGACAAACAGCTCAGACAGGGGAGTATTTTTTGGCTGAAGTAGGAGGGTGCTCACTCCATGCATTGTGAGAACCCTTCTGGCTGCCCAGCTGCCATCCTGTCTTGCAAGCTGGCATGTCTTCATCATACGTCTCATGGTCCCCTGTTTAGCAGGCTTTTGATGCAATGAGCGCAATCTCAGCCTGTGTAATTTTTGGTAAATTATACAAATGTTATGTAAATTACGTAAAATGTGTGTACATTGCATAGCTTTAAAAGAATGCATGAAAATCATTACATAATGTACTTATCTTTATACACAATAATTCATAGATTTAGACGTAATGGGCCTTTGGCTAGCAGACTTTCAGCTAGTCTGCAAAATCAGGGTTTTACTTTTAGTTGTATTCACTGGGAATGAGGTATTTAAAACTGCAGCTGGCAAAGCCTGTTGAGAGAAGATCAATATGCTGAAAGGATGCAAAATGGGCACGAACTGAATACAGGACACAAGCAGGAGACCAGCATGAAAGAAGTATGTTAAGATAATTTACTAATATAATTTAAGAGTCAGGTCAGAAGCAGAAAACTCTGATACCGCATTAATTGATTGTCAAAATAGAGACAGGTGGGAACATTGCGCAAGACGCAGTGGCTTCTAGCCCATTTATACCATACAAGTGGGGGAGGGGGGGAGGTATTAGGATTTACACCTTGATTGCATTACAGATAGAGCTTGCATTCGATTTGCAGCAATTGCAGGAATGTTTTTGTTACTGTTTCATTAGCTACGGTAAAAGCAATTATCCTAACTTTTCTGTTGTGATACAGTGAACAAGGTCGGCATAAAACTAATTTAACTTCCTTTCATTTTTCCATCTCCTGTCTTCAAATTGATTTGCTTAACTAATTCTTAGCCTTTTTTATTTTGCATATGGTTACTTATCGTGAAAAGGAAGAGCTAGCTGGATGTATGCATGCATGTATGCATGTATGTATGTATGCATTTATTTATTTATTTATCCACCCTTTTATGTGTGTGTGTGTGTGTGTGTGTGTGTGTGTGTGTAGATTGTTCTGAGTTCGGGTTTTGCCCCGTGTAATATTTTGCATGTCTATGCAACGTTTTGGTGAAATCACGAAAACCAAGGAATCTATGAAATAACATGCAAAACATGTGCAGCCACATACATTGGACAAACTAATCGAAGAATAAACGCACGCATTGCAGAACATAAAAATGCAGTCAAAAAAGAAGAAAAAACTTCCTCCCTTTTCCAGCACATTAAAAAAACAGGACATGAAATTGACTTCGAAAAAACTAAATTACTCTCCAAAACAGAACACGTATATAAAAGAATAATCATGGAAGCCATAGAGATAGATAAACACCCCCTCAGTATGAACAAACGTGATGACACGTCCCGCCTACCAGAGATTTGAAAACCAGCCCTAAACAAAAAAGACATATCATAATCATCACCATGTCAATCCTTCAACTAAATGTGATTCTACCAACCAATCAAATCATTAAAACATAGCCACCCAATCTATTTGCTACATTCAAACCAAATCTCCACCCCCACCACTATTTATAAGGAACAAATGGCAGTTGCAAACAAACTATATTTACAGCAGCACGAAGCTTACAACTTCAGCCTGATGATGGTGAATGTGATTTCACCGAAACGTTGCATAAACATGCAAAATATTACATGGGGCATAACCTGAACTCAGAACAATCTACATACATATACCCGTGCCCAACCCAGGACCACTACAAGGCAGTTAATATATTTTATAGCCAACAACTATATTCTGTATGTGTTAAATGTTTTTAGCTGGAATTTTAAAATTAAGGGAGAATAGGATGGTCCAAAATATATATATTTGTTTTCGTAAATTTTCACGGGTATATGTATGTAGATTGTTCTGAGTTCGGGTTTTGCCCTGTGTAATATTTTGCATGTCTATGCGACGTTTCGGTGAAATCACATTCACCATCATCAGGCTGAAGTTCCAAGCTTCGTGTTGTTGTAAAATGGAATGTTTGCAACTGTCATTTCTTCCTAGTATATAGTGTGGGGGTGGAGATTTGGTTTGAATGTATCAAATAGATTGGGTGATTATGTTTTAGTGATCTGATTGGTTGGTGTAATCATAATTATTAGAAGGATTGACATGGTGATTTTTATGAAGTGTTTTTTGTTTAAGGCTGGTTTTCAAATTTCAAAATTCCAAAATCATAATTATTAGAAGGATTGACATGGTGATTTTTATGAAGTGTTTTTTTTGTTTAAGGCTGGTTTCCAAATTTCTGGTAGGCGGGACGTGTCATCTCTTTTATTTATGCAAAGGGGGCTCCTCTCAATTTCTATGGCTTCCAGAGCAATTCTTCTATATAAATTCTCTGTTTTGTGAAGTAATTTAGTTTTTTTAAAGTCAATTTCATGCCCTGTTTTTTTAATGTGCTGGACAAGGGAGGAAGTCTTTTCTTCTTTTTTAACTGCATTCACATGTTCTGCAATGCGTTGGCTCACTCTTCGGTTGGTTTGTCCAATGTATGTGGCTGCACATGTTTTGCAAGGGATTTCATAGATTCCTTGGTATTCCAATTGGATTTTATCTTTGGGGCTCCTTAGGATATTAGATATTTTTTGGTTAGTGCAAAATGAAGTTTTGATGTTATGTTTGTGCAGAATTTTACTAATTTTGTCTGTGGTGCCCTTGATGTAAGGGAGGACGGTGGTACCATTGTCCTGTTCTTGATCTTGTTTTTTAGGGGGTGTCTCTTTTTTGATTAAGTTTGTGATTGTTTTCCCTTCGAATCCATTAGAAATTAATACATCTTTGAGTTTGTTCAATTCAGTTTTTAAGTGCTCATGGTCAGCTAAGCGTTTGGTTCTGGTGATGAGAGTTTTGGCCACTGAGGTGATTTGTGCGGGGTGGTGGTGTGAGTGTGCATTTAGATAACGGTTGGTATGGGTTTTCTTTTGGTAGATAGTGTGTCCTAGGCTGCCATTGGGTTTTTTATAGACCAGTACATCTAGAAAGGGAAGTTGATCATTGATTTCTGTTTCCATAGTAAACTGTATTTTGGGGTGTAGGCTGTTAAGATGTGTGAGGAAATTGTCTAGTTTTTCCTTACCATGTGGCCAAATTACAAAGGTATCATCAACATATCTCAGCCAGAGTTTAGGTTTGTATTTGGATTGCTCTAATGCATTATTTTCGAAATATTCCATATAGAGGTTGGCGATGACCGGTGAGAGAGGTGATCCCATGGGGGCTCCCTCTATGTGTTTATATCTTTGTTCATTATAGATGAAGTATGTATTGGTCAGGCAGTGGTTGGTAAGGTCTAGGATATATTTGGGGGGTTTGTGTTTGTCCTGGATAGCTGTCAAGGCTTCTTTAATAGGTATTTGTGTGAAAAGGGTCTCACAAATGTATTAATTTCCAATGGATTCCAAAGAGAGGCAATCAACAACTTAATCCAAAAACAGACACCCCCCAAGAACCAAGACACAGAACAGGACAATGGCATCGCCCTCCTCCCTTACATCAAAGGCACCACAGATAAAATCAGTAAAATTCTCCGCAAACACAACATCAAGACAGCCTTTGGTACAGATAAAAAAATAGCCAACATCCTAAGAAACCCGAAAGACAATATCCAACTAGAAAACCAGGGAGTTTATCAAATACCGTGTAAAATCTGCCCAGCCACATATATTGGACAAACGAACAGGAGAGTAAATGCACGTGTTGCAGAACATAAGAATGCATTAAAGAAAAAAGAAAAAACCTCCTCCCTTTTCCAACACTTCAAAACTACAGGACATGAAATTGATTTTGACAGTACCAAATTAATTTCCAAAACAGAACACTACAGCAAAAGAATAATCATGGAAGCCATCGAGATAGAAAAACATCCCCAAAATATGAACAAGCGGGATGATACCTCTCGCTTACCAGACATCTGGAAACCAGCCCTCAAACGTATCCCAGCCATAGAAACCAGACTCAGAACACACATTGTAAAACAATCAAGTAGCCTGCAAGTTCCAACTACTCAGGATATCACGCCTAATCTACAACCATTAACTAATCAGCATACCTCAGCTACATCAACGACCCCAATTGTTATCCCACTGACTCACCAGGAAGTTTCTACACAGCAGGCAATTGCTGAGCCATCAAACCACACCCAGCCACCAGTATTTATAGAAGGAAGGCAGCTCAGGTCTCGCAGTGTTCGCCTGAGAACAAGGACAGAAACACCAGCCTGAAGATGACGAGTGAGACCTCGTTGAAACGTCGCCAGAAATTTCCAAATCCTACATGGGAAGAAACCCGAATATACCAAGACCGTCATACCTATACCCGTGAAAATCTACGATATATGTATGTATGTATGTATGTATGTATACACATACATACATACATACATACATACATACATACATACATACATACTGTATTTTCAGAGTATAAGATGCACCCTTTTCCTCACTAAAAGAGGCTGAAAATTCAGATGCGTCTTATATTCTGAATGCAGCTCTTTTTTTGAAGCTTTTTCCCCCAACCCTAACTAGGTGCTAAGAATCTTCCCATCTCTTATCTTGCAGGTTCTTTCATTGTTAATGTTCTAGAGCATTGTTAAGCTCTAAGTCTTTGAAGAGTTTTTTTTTCATTACTCTAACTTGCTCCAAATAAGTTTCTTTCCAGCCCGGTGTGGCGCAGCAGGTAGAGTGCTGTACTGCAGGCCACTGAAGCTGACTGTAGATCCGTGGTTCAAATCTCATCACCGGCTCAAGGTTCACTCAGCCTTCCATCCTTCCGAGGTGCGTAAAATGAGGACCCGGATTGTGGGGGCAATATGCTGGCTCTGTTAAAAAGTGCTATTGCTAACATGTTGTAAGCCGCCCTGAGTCTAAGGAGAAGGGCAGCATAAAAATCAGATAGATAGATAGATAGATAGATAGATAGATAGATAGATAGATAGATAGATAGATAGATAGATAGATAGATGATAGGTGCTAACGATGTTCCCAGCTCTTACCACTTAAAGCTCTTTCATTGTTACTCTCTGCTAAAAATGTTTTACAACCCGTCTTTGCAGGGGGGGGTTTTGCTCTAACTTGCTCCAACTTTTCTTTGCTCTAACTTGCTTCAAATGTTTCTTTCTAGCCCTAAACAGGTGCTAATGAGATTCCCAGCTGTTACCCACTTGCAAGCTCTTTCACTCTCTTTTATTCTCTGTTAATAATGTTTTCCAAACCCTATCTTTCTAGGTTTTTTTAATTGTTCTACTTGCTCCAAATGTTTCTTTCCAGCCTTAACCAGGTGCTAACAATGTTTCCAGCTCTTACGGCTTGCAAGATCTTTCATATGAGAGCATATGCCTATAAAGCCCTACATGGCATCTATAAAGCCCTACATGGCATTGGAGCAGAATACTTTCAGGACCATCTTTTGCCGCACAAATCCCAGCGGCCAAAAAAGTCTCACAGAGTTGGCCTTCTCTGGGTCCCATTAACTAAACAATGTCGTCTGGTGGGCCCCAGGGGAAGAGCCTTCTCTGAGGCAGGACTGGCCCTCTGGAATCAACTCCCCCTGGAGATTAGAACTGCCCCCACCCTCCTTGCGTTTCATAAGTTATTGAAGACCCATCTATGTCGCCAGGCATGGGGTAATTGAGAGGTCCCCAGGCTACTATGGTTTATGAATGGTATGACTGTGTTGTATGGTTTTTAATGATATGGGTTTTAGATGTTTTTTAAGTATTGGATTTGTACATTGTTTATTACTATTGTGAGCCACTCCGAGTCATCGGAGAGGGTGCAGCATACAAATCTAATAAATATATATCATAAATAAATATAATATGCACCAAGGCAAATTCCTTGTGTGTCCAATCACACTTGGCCAATAAAGAATTCTATTCTATTCTATTCTTACTCTCTGCTAAGAATGTTTTATTTATTTATTTATTTATTCAATTTTTATGCCGCCCTTCTCCTTGGACTCAGGGCAGCTTACAACGTATTAGCAATAGCAATTTTTAACAGAGCCAGCATATTGCCCCCACAATCCGGGTCCTCATTTTACCCACCTGGGAAGGATGGAAGGCTGAGTCAACCTTGAGCCGGTGATGAAATTTGAACTGCTGACCGACAGATCTACAGTCAGCTTCAGTGGCCTGCAGTACAGCACTCTACCTGCTGCGCCACCCCAGCTCTATTTCCAAGCCCTAAGTCTTTGCAGGGTTTTTTTCATTGCTCTAACTTGCTCCAAATGTTTATTTCCAGTTCTAACCAGGTGCTAACAATGTTCCCAGCTCTTACCGGCTTGCAAGATCTTTCATTGTTATTCTCTGCTAATAATGTTTTCCAAGCCCTAAGTCTTTGCGGGGTTATTTTTTCATTACTCTACTTGCTCAGAAGTTTTTTTTCCAGTCCTAACCAGGTTCTAACAATGTTCCCAGCTCTTACTTTCTCCAAATAAGGTTTTTAAAAGCCCTAACCAGGGAATAAAATAATATGCTGAAACTGACCAGACTAAGGATGCCAGCCAGATGAATATCTGTTAAGCAGATTCTTTTCTCTATTTTCCTCCCCAAAAACTAAGGTGTGTCTTATACTCTGGTGCATTTTATAATCCGAATAAATACGGTATATACAGTATATTCTGTGTGTGTGTGTGTGTGTGTTTGTATGTATCACATAGCTCTCACATCTTACTCTCTTTCACACAAAAAAACACATATGTATATATGTATGTATGTAATATATGTATGTATGTATGCATAATTAAAAAGTAGCTTGTGATCAATGAAAAGGTAAACGGAATTCTTAATCTTGATTCAATGTGTCCATCTGTGCCCATCCCAATTATTTCAGATTTCCTCACTTCTCCTCTGGTACTAAATGCAGATCTCTTCAAGACTTTCAAGAAAAAAGTGAAAGTTTTCACATCAGTGAAAGTGTTCTGCTTTGCCTGAAGAAGTTCCCACATTAGCCCCACATAAAGAAGAATCCCACATTAGTCCCTGGTCACTGCAGTCAGCTCTGGGAAAGAGTCCATCCTGAAACATTTGACAGCTGCTGCTGATCAAAGTCAATAGTACTGAACTAGTACTAGGGCAGATATGATGGAATAAGGCCTGCTCTGGAATGAAAGTTCTTTTCCTTGAACAAATCATGTTAAATGTATATTAAACAGGTGATGTTGCCCCCAAATATCCACTACCTTATTAATTCTGTTTTTGCCTTGAGTATAACATTAACCAAGAAAGCGTGTCTAGAAGAAAAATAGAGCAATGTATTGTAGTGGAATACAAATGACAATCCCATCCTACACTGTACCTTCACCCTTGCTAACCCCTATGCTAACAGTCTGCTTTAAATCACAGGGGGACATGGAAAAGATCTGAGGTAAAATTGGAAATAGCTAATATAAGCTTTCCTTTTTAAATTTCTTCTAAGTTTGGAATATTGAAATATATTGAAATAACACAGATTGGAATAATTGAAATATAGTAAAATAATCTAGGTTGGAATATCTCAAAACCATTATCCAAATGAATATCTCCTGGATTTTGTGAGGAAGGTTACAAGTAGTCTACTTACAACTGGTCGCTCATTGACCATTTATCTATCTATCTATCTATCTATCTATCTATCTATCTATCTATCTATCTATTTATTAAATTTGTATGCCGCCCCTCTCCATAGACTCGGGGCGGCTCACAGCAGTGATAGAAACAATGTACAATACAAATCTAATAATATGAAGTTAAAAACCCATAATTTAAAAAACATGCACACAACACACCATACATAAATTATATAGGCCTGGGGAAGATATTTCAATTCCCCCATGCCTGACGTCAGAGGTGGGTTTTGAGAAGTTTACGAAAGGCAAGGAGGGTGGGGGCAATTCTGATCTCTGGGGGGAGTTGGTTCCAGAGGGCCGGGGCCGCCACAGAGAAGGCTGTTCCCCTGGGTCCCGCCAAATGACATTGTTTAGTCAACGGGACCCGGAGAAGGCCAACTCTGTGGGACCTAACCGGTCGCTGGGATTCGTGTGGCAGAAGGCAGTCCCGGAGATTTTCTGGTCCGATGCCATGAAGTGCTTTATAGGTCATAACCAACACTTTGAATTGTGACCGGAAACTGATCGGCAACCAATGCAGACTGAAATTACAACGGATCCCCCAAAAGATACTTTCATTATAGATTCAATGTTCTGATAGCCTCCACCATCACCACCACCATCCATCATGGTCATGGGAACACATTTTGAGAGTTTTGCAACCAACTCCCATTTATAGCCATTTGCAGCATCCCACAGTCATAGGACCATTTGCTTGCTTCTTTTTTTTAAAGCTTGAAATTGATGTTTAGCTGTGTTTTCCAGCAAATGGATTCTTTAACAAGCAGAGAGGTCACTTAACAATTGCGTCATTTGTAGAATTTGTAGAATTTGCAGAATTTCATGTTTACGCGAGGGAATGTCAGGAGTTGCAATCTTAAAACATCTGGAGCAGATCAGGCTGTGGCTGAGTATTGCAGAAGCAGCTGTACACAGACATTAGTACAATCAGAGGAGACAGGGGGAAAAATACTTTTCTTTTTTTCACCGTTTATTACCCATTTTTCTGTGCCTAGATGATAAATCAATATCAGTGAGGCAGTTAACTTTGTAGAAGAAAGTGTTGGAATGTGTGTTTCGAGCATCAATTTTAGACACAAGGAATAAGGATATTTATATACAAAGGATATTTGTATTAATCACTCAACATACATCACCAAATGGCTATTTATAAAAAATTCCTGTAATGCATCCCTATAGTGTTAGATCTAACAAGATGCAACAATTCCCAATATTGTTTTAATTCTGCTCCTCCAATTCAGTAAGGAAGTGCATGTGTTTGTGTGCATGCATGAAAGACAGAGAGAGGGAGATCAAATATCTTACAAAATGTTATTTCCCCTCTGGTAAAAAGAGAATAATTCCAAATAGACAACACATCTACACCTAGAGTAAGTTAAAAGGGTCCATTTTTAAAAAGAATAAAAGCAATAACACATGTCATGGAAATCTGGACAAGCAATTACACATTATAGTATGTGATATGACACTCCAGTTGTATTTTGTTGAGGAATATTTACCTTGCGAATAGGCAGTGGATTGGAATATGAAGACAGCCATATTTACACTGTACACTGTCCTGTGCATCAATTGTTGGTTTTCATTTCCCATGCAAATAATTGAGCAAAATTACCTCAATTTCTAATTTCTAGGAAGAAATTAAAAAGGAACAGTATGTAACCGGGGTCAACCTAAAATACAGAGCAATCAGATCAACTTGTTGATAATGGAAAGATGACAGGTAAGAGGGAAAAGAAGAATAAAATGGTCATGTAAGCTCAATATTAGCCAGAAGAGATTGAAGGGATTTCACTGGAAGCATGGAAACACACCTGTTTCAAACAGGATGAGGGGGGGGGGGATAGCAAAGTTCCTACATGTCAGTTTTGTGAGTTCCTACAAATCTAAAATCTCTGCTCTAAATATTACTTCAACCTGAGAGCCCCACCCATCTCACACAGTTGCTGTTGTGTTGAAAATAAGAGGAGTATCATGTTCACTGCCTTGAGTTATTTATAAAACTAAGAACTTTTTTAAATAGAAACTAAAGAGGAAATAAATAAGTGAATCCATCCATCCATCCATACATACATACATACATACATACATACATACATACATACATACATACTTTCTAAATCTGGTCTATTTCTTCAACCAAGGAATGAAAAAATAATGTCATTTAACAATTGTGAATTCAATCATCAATAACAACAATGGGTTGGAAGGGACCATAGTGGCTTTCTAGTTCAACTCCCTGCTTAGATAGGAAACCCTACACTACAAATGGTTATCCAACATCTTCTTAAAAACTTCCATTGTTGGAGCATTCACAACTTCTGCAGGCAAGCTTTTCCACTAATTAATTGTTCTAACTGTAAGGAAATTTCTCCTTAGTTCTAAGTTGCTTCTCTACTTGATTAATTTCTACCCATTGTTTCTTATTCTACCCTCAGGTGCTAATAGAAACAATTCCAAATAGAAATAAAGCTATAAACAGGCTACTGGATAACTTGATAAAATAATAGCACAATTAAGGGAACACTGAGAATTGCAGAACCACAGTAAAATAATAGGTTGGGAGGAGCCCTTCCATAACAGAAATAATGACAAAGAACTACATGGAGTACAATTTAATATTAATATTAATTTATTGCTCAAAGGAGCCTGTCAGGCAATAATTCTAAAATGGGCCTATTAGCAAACGAAAAAATGCCATGACAACATCTTGAAAATTCCCCTTGTCGACCAGTATTGCACATTTTTACTTGTCTCCTTAAAAGCAGGCAATACTACAGGTAGTCCTTGATGATTGATCACAATTATTTAGCTCATAATTTCAATTGTTAAGTGAGACACTTAAGTTAGCTTTTCCCATTTTATGAACTTTTCTCGCTGCAGTTCTTAAGTAAATCACCACAGTGAATAAGTTATTATTATTATTATTATTATTATTATTATTATTATTATTTATTTATTATTTATTAGATTTGTATGCCGCCCCTCTCCATAGTAGCAGTGATAAGTGAATCTGTTTTCTCCATTGATTTTTCTGGTCAAAAGAATGCAAAAGGGGATCGCGTGATCTTGGGTTATAGCTATGAATACGCTGCCAGGCATCTGAATTTTGATCACATGATTATGGGGATGCCAGAAAGGTCATAACTGTGAAAAGGGATCCTAAGTCACTTTTTTCAGTGTGAATGGTCACTAAATGAACAGTTGTAAGTCGAAGACTACTTATATTTTTGTCAATGCTATTTAATAAAGGGGTGTAAGAGGACATCATACCACAAAATGTTTATTGGACTAAGTCCAGCAGAGGTTCATAAATGACAAACCTATAGCAATAGTAATAGCACTTTGACTTATATACCACTTCACAGTGCTTTACAACCCTCTCTAAGCCATTTACAAATGTCAACTTATTGCCCCCAACAATCTGGGTCCTCATTTTACCAACTTGGAAATAAATATATTTATTTATAAATCAGGTTTTTTTAAGAATTCAGAATAGCAGAAGATTCTTTCCCACAAGCAATGCAAGCTAATTTGCAATTATTCCAAAATATAGCTAATCGGAAAAATAATTGTTGTCCCTTCCTTTTAAACATTAAAGAGTTGGTAGGGTTTTCAAAGAAACAGGAAGAAGGAAGCATATTCCATGAGAAGGCCTTACGAATTCCTCCCAAGTTTCCATAGAAATGCATTGATTAGAGCCATAATTTCACTTAATATTTTCTCTTTTCTTGAGGGTTATGCTTGCTTACACTAAATGGGCACCTTCCCCTTGCAATCGTTTTCTCCTTTTGTTCGGCTCAGTAGGTTTCCTAACTGGTGGGTTTTATTGAGTTAAATCAAGCTGTCACTTCATCTGCCTGAAGGATGACTCAAATACAACACATAATAATAAAAGAAAAGTAGGATAAAATAATCTTGTCAAGCCAGGAAAAAAACGATTGCTTGAAGTTGTAGCCTTCAATCAATACACTAATTCCACAATTTATGCCTCTTTCAATTGGAGAGGAAGGAACCCCTGATAGGGAATTTCTTGGCTCACTGACCAACTTTGATCTTCTATCTATGGGAGTGCAGGATTAGTGAGGGCTTCTCCTTAGCAAAATCACATATGAAAATAGTTGACATTTGAGGCTCCAACTTTATTAATTTTAGAACGTTAAAGAGGTGCATGTTGCTTAGGATGTGCCCCTCCCAAACAGGAATCTGATGTGAAGTTTAAAAAAAACCCTATGTACCTTCTTATTGAGTGAGTGAGTGTGTGTGTGTGTGTGTGTGTGTGTGTGTGTGTGTGTGTGAAAGAGAGAGAGAGAGATGCTATGGTATTAGCAGCTTCAGAAGTTTAAAAGCAAATCAGTCTCTCTTTTGCTTACTGTGTTTCCCCTCATTTAATACAACTACAAATAAAAGAAAGAAAATTGTTTGCCCAACAGTTTAGGAAGATGATAGCTATTCATTTCATACTTCCTGTCTGGGAGTTGGATGGTGTTCTGCCGGACTCTCTGGTAGGAGCCTCCCGAAAATTCAAGGGTACAAATTTCAGACACACACACACACGTTTGAAAATTCAAAACAATGTTCTTTATCCCAAAAGTCAAAATAAACTAAGCACTCTTTTTGTATTGCAAAGAGCACTCCTCCCAAAACAACCCAGTAGTCTGTACAATTACCCTTAAGCAGTCATTAAGTACTTAGCTAGCAGCTGTGAAGAAACTTCACACCCCTTCTTTTTCCAACGAAGTGAGACACACACACACACACACACGTTGCTCTGCTTTGTTTTCAAAGGCGTGAAAAAGCAACAAAGTCCAGAAAACACAGGATTCCTGACGAAGTGCGATCAGATATTCTTCTACAACGACCAAACCCACATGCTGCTATTTATAGCAGCAGCCCTAATTACTGGAGCCCCACCCGAACACAGGTGGCCTCACTTATCTCCTGTAATATGTTCTTACTTGGTCTCTTCTACGCATAATTCTGCGCTTGCGTGGGTCCAAAACGTCATCATCTGAATCAATGGAAGATAAGGGAGATTGACTGCCTGAGCTGTGTGCCAAGCCCCCCTCTGTCGAGTCACTCCCACCTTCTTCTTCATCCGAGGAAACTAAACTCTGAACTGATTCTGTCGGCAATAACACAGGCCTGTGACATGTTGAAGTTTCCCCTGCATCCACCTCCACATTCCCTGGGGCAGGAGCTGGGCCAGAGCCAACCACAACAGATGGGAAATAATGAGAGCCAGTTGGTCTAATGGTGAAGGCACCAGTCTAGAAATAAGGTGACCCTGAGTTCTAGTCCTGCCTTAGCCATATCTTTGCTGCCTTGAGTTGTTTATTAAAAAGCAATAATAAAGACAAGATACCAATAATGAATAAAATGATCCTCAAACTTTTACCTGCTTTTAACTATTCCAACTTTAAAATTGAAATGTAATGAAGTACAACTTCCTGCAATATTAGTATTTTTTTTTAGAAAAATATCATTACTAATTATTTTTAGAAACTCATCCTGTTGCTTTTTTTTTATTTGCAAATTGTAATTGAATTTGTATAGCTTTAAAAATAACAATAAACAGCTACACTTTAAAAAAAGAGGTCCTGGATAATCATTGGCTATCTGATTTTTGCTTTGCCTTTATAACTTCTCCCCTGCAGATAGAACCAGGAAAAAAATTGTTTAAAAAAAATCTTTGTTTAGCAATCCATTTATATTTCACCCTGCCACCTGCTTAACTGAAGTTATAGCAAGATATCAAACAGGGTTGCTGAATCAATACTGCCTTTCTGCCCTATACGTTAAAAAAATGCCTGTCATATCAGCTGTCAAGTTAAAGTGTCAGTCCAAATTGTCTGACTTAAATCGTAAGGATTACTTGTCTCCATTTGCCGGTTAGAAAGCACAGATTTGTTTTTTCAACTAGTTGTATCGGCCTTCTGATTTCCTCAATCGCTAGACAGATATGTTTGGAACCACAATTCTCAGTTCTTTCAAATAAATAATTATTTTCAGCAAATTCCTCTGCCATCATTCACATCCCCCCCAAAAAGGAGATCCGTGTAATGTTTTTCCCCAGTGGTTGTGCAATTTGCATATCACCAAATCAGATTATTGTCTTGCCAGTTTCTTCTAGCTCTCTTTCAGCATTTTTCCAGGATTTTGGATAGGAACTGAACTAAGGATTCCTGGTGTGCAGACCATTGCTCTATCATCAGCAATATCTCTTCCCTCGTTATGGATTTTCCCTTTCACCTAGAAAGGAAAAATAATCCAATGAATCACAAAATTCAAAATAAAACAGAATCGTTGGGTGCTTCTATGTCATGATAGAAACACCAACAATTCTATGCTGCTATGGCACCTATTGGATAATTTTCCATTTCTAAATGAAAAGGGTGGCTTGACTTCGTTTCATTCCCCTCCAACTGTGGAAATCAAGGGTTTCAGTTACAAAAGCAATAATAATCATGGTCATTATTTAGTTAAAAATTGGTAAGGAAGGACAGAAATAATATCCTCATAGAAAGATACAGTTATGTTTTGGCCTGCCTCTTTCTGTCCTGCGCCTTTAAAAATACCTCTCATATATATCAACTGTCAAGTTAAAGTGTCAGTCCATATTGTCTGACTGAAATCTTAAGGTTGCTTGTCTCCATGTGCAGATGATTTTTAATCATCAATTACCCAAACTAGAAAGATAGGGCATAAATTTCATCTTTCTAAGTTCTTTTTGTTAAGGAGGTAGGATGAATTTGCACAGATAATGGGAAGATCACTGAAAGCTGTTGTGCCAGTTCTCCACTAGGCCTGGCCAAGATGAAGGGCACAACTGAGATAACAGGCAGCCAATGCAATGGGGAAGCAGTCTCTGAACCATTTTTTTCTTTTAGGGTCATTGTTCTGCTTTACATTTTCAACCTTATGCTGCAGTAGAAGCCCCTGACACATTACGGCAGTGGGAAGAGGCAAGGGGGGTGCAAGTGGCGCTAAGAGGCAAGGCGGGTGGCAGGAGCTGCTAAGAGGCCACATGGAAGGCAGGAAAGTATCTTGTGGCAGCAGGGAAGGAAGATAGCAGCCTACTCCCTTCCCCCACAGTCCTGCCATGCTTGGCAGCCTTCCATGCAGCCTTCCTGACAGTCCCCCATGCCTGCTAGAAAGGAAGCAAGGAAGCAAGGAAGCAAGGAAGCAAGGAAGCAAGGAAGCAAGGAAGCAAGGAAGCAAGGAAGCAAGGAAGCAAGGAAGCAAGGAAGCAAGGAAGCAAGGAAGCAAGGAAGCAAGGAAGCAAGGAAGCAAGGAAGCAAGGAAGCAAGGAAGCAAGGAAAGAAGGAAAGAAAGAAAGAAGAGGGAGGAGGGAGGGAGGGAGGAAGAAGGAAGGAAGGAAGGAAGAAGGAAGGAAGGAAGGAAGGAAGGAAGGAAGGAAGGAAGGCTTGACCACCAAGCTACACCCACCAGAAGTGGGTGGGGAGCACTGAGGATGTTTGTAGCACCAAGGGGGCGAAGTGAAAAAGTTTGGGAACCGCTGCATTGCCGGGTTTAGCTGGAAATCTAGTTGATTCGTGTGCATGAAATAGAAAGGTGCATCCACTTGCCCAAAGGATATGAAACTTCAGGAAAAGTATTATTAGAATTCAGCAAGTGGTTGATCCCTTACTTTATGTTTATATCACAGAACAATCCATTAGAACCATGCCAGAGGTGACATGCAGCACCCTCTCTGAGGGCATACAAGCTGCGCCCCAGTTCAGCTCTGCCACTCATGCGTGTCTGCCTCCTGCTGGCCAGCTGGTCTTCAGGTCCCTGCATGGGAGGATAGGGCATGCAAGGGCATGTGTATGCATGCGTGGGAGGTGGGACACATGTTGGGATGTACATGCATGTGGGGATTCACTGCATATGCAGGAGCAGAGCATGTGTGGGGACACATGTATGTGTGGGGATGGAACACATGAATGGGGGCCACATGTACATATGGGGGACATGTGTGCATGGAAGGAGGAGGGCCATGTGCGGAGGCAGTGAAGGGCTACAAAATGTTTTACTACCACACTGTGGGCATGGCTTATTTTGTGGGTGTGGCTTGCAAGCTATGTGACCAGGTGGGAGTGGCTTGACAGTCATGTGATGGAGTGACTTAAAGGTCATGTGACTGGCTTAAAAGTGGCCAATTTGACGTCATTCACGTCAAGGGCTGGGTTAGGGTTCTCCTCGCCTCAAAGAGATACAATTTCCCTCTCTATTTATTATTACTAATTATCCAAAACTTCAGGAAAAGTATTATTAGAATTCAGCAAGTGGTTGATCCCTTACTTTATGTTTATATCACAGAACAATCCATTAGAACCATGCATAGAATAAAATAAACTATTTTATTCTATGCATATAGGCCATATGTGTACATACATATTATACACAGGCACACAAAAATATACATTACTATATAAACTGTATGTGTATGTACACACACATGCACACACAGCTCTTCTAAAATTATACACATTCAACCTCATTTACTGAGATAGGAAAAATATACCCAGAGCCCAAAAGGGAAAAAAATTCAGAATTTTTCTACCAGCACTGTGTACCTGACCGTACCTGTAGGAGCCCATCACTGTCCAGGGGGCACATGCACACTTGGGGGCAGAGCGTATGAATGGGGGCCACACATATATTATATTTGGGGGGTGGGAGTCTAGAAAAGGTTAGCCATCACTGAATTAGAAGTTTTACTTCAACAACTAACTTTTCTTGGACTAAATTTGTTATCAAGGTTTAGAAAGGGAGCATCTTTCAGGGCTTCCAGCTAACAATCCTTGGACCACATTCCCTGTTGCATTTTTCTTTATTCTCTTACTATATGTATGGCTCCTGTCAAGTCCACTTGAATTGACTTAATATTAGCGGCAAATGGTGCATCTGCAAACTTCAGCAGAATGAATTGAAATGAATGGAAAATAACCTTTTTCCCCCTATCCATTATATCGATTGCTTAGTTATGTCTTCTGCTGGCTGGTCATGATTCCAGTCCACATAATACAAATTCTATGTATAGTCAAGGCAATTGCCATCCACACTCAAACCATCAGTATTGCCAGTACATTATTCGTGAAAATATGCCTGAAAATTGTTATTTGTACAGAAACCCCATAGAAACAACTTTTTTCCTTGTTTCCACAAAACATTCCTCTATTTTTCCTGAGTTGCTTCTGTTCAACTTCAGCTTCTAAGATGTAGCTAACTTTCTTTATGCTCTCCTTAAATCATCATCCCATACCAGGAACCCTCAGCTTGCAAGAAGAAGAAAAAAACCCTACTAAGGTTTATGTATGATTTGTTGTCCTATTCTGAGCTTGTTGATATACTTCTAGAAATTTGGTACCCAGAATCATACACCGGGGGAATCTGTGTGAATGGGACAGCATAGTTAATAAGAATTATAGGGTTCCTTAGGTTTCTTGGGAAACCAGATCCTCACCACTTTTTAAAGAAACCTGTTACCCCTTCCAGGCAAAATACATTGATTTTTTACTCCAAACAGTAATCCTTGAAGGGTAGGAGTTAGGGGAACAAGTAGCATGACATGCAACCAAGTCTACCTCCTAGAGCAGTGATGATGAACCTATGGCACGGGTGCCATAGCTGGCACGCAGAACCATATTCTGCTGGCGCATGAGCTGTTGCCTTAGCACAGCTCTAATGTGCATGTTTGTGCCAGCCAGATGATTTTTGGCTTGCACAGAGTCTCTGGGATGGTGTTTTTGGCTTTCAGAGAGCCTCCAGAGGGATGGGGAGGATGTTTTTACCCTCCCCTGGCTCCAGGGAAGCCTTGGGGAGGGCAAAACACGAGCCTACTTGGCCCACCGAAGTTGGAAACAGGCTGTTTCCAGTCTCCAGAGGGCTTCCAGGGAAGGATAGTTGTTTTCACCCTCCCTAGGCATTGAATTGTGGGGGGAGCACTCGCACCTGCGCAATAGCGCATGCCCACGTTTTTTCAGCACCCGAGAAAAAAAAGGTTCGTCATCACTGTCCTAGAGCCTCAAACTGAAATAGGCAACACTAGAAATATACATTGAATCACCTTCACATTACTTCTAAGTAATGCATTCAAAAACATACTATTAGATGTCTGTTAAGTTACATTTCCAGGTAAAATATGACAGTAACATAAATAACAGATAGGGAAAGTTGATTGATTGTGCTTGTAATTTTGAAGACTGCCTCAGACTTAGATACGGACTGAGCCAATGTTCATTGTGAAAAGGGGAGCACACAATTATCTAAAATGTAATCTTAATGTGAGTTATTAAAAACAGATTACATTATAAATGGGCGATGCAATTTACACATTATAGCATAAAGTGTGTACAAGGCATGCAGCTTCTTCTACTGTGCAACAACCTGCAAATCGGAAGATATAGACAGAAGGGGCGGGTGAAAGGAAGGGGAAAGGCTGCTATCTTTCTCTAAATGGATGTATGTGGTGTTGATAGTCAGATACAGCTTTCACCTTTATCCCAGCTTGTTTCTGACCCACTGAGTTAGTGTTAATCACCCCTGTAGGCACCAATAATTTCCCATATGTGGATTTTGATAAGTTAGAGCACCCACTTTATTTCAAGAAGATTCCAGCTGACTATCCAGTTATCGCAATGGACAGCTTCAAGCACTTCCATGCCAGTCCTTGTATTCTTAGCTTTATCAAGTGCTTTGCACTTTTTTGTCTTTTATCTCTTAATTGAGACCTGACTGCAAGAAAAGCCTATCTCTTAAAGTGTGTTGCATTACGTATTAACTTTAAGGCTACTTGAGGGACAGAAAGCCTTAAGAAAGGCTGCTGGAGAGAGGTGGAAAATCTTTCTCAATCTCGATTTAGAAAAGGGAGGGAGGAAATGTGTAAATGTTGCAATGTAATAATAAAAAAAGTGTCCCTCTTTCTCCCCCCCCCCCCTCTCTCTCTCTCAGCAATCCCAAATGACGGTTAAAAACTTTTATACGCAGTATCCTTTCTGATAATAAATTGCTATACAATGACTTTGGGAAAATAAAAGAGATACGATGTTAGGAAATCAACAGAGCGCAAGCAGGGAAATTATTTTGTAATTAAAGGTGATAGAGAATTCCTCATTTATTTTGTAGCAATGGTCCGTTAGTTCATTCACATGTGAATGCTGCTTATAAATAGATTTATTTTGTAGCTGTTTTATTTTTTGTGACAAAAAAAGAGAAAGAATAACCTCCCCTAATTTCATTAATTATTCTGATATTATAGAAACCAGAATGAGCACAGGGATAGACAAGGGGGATTGTTGTTGATATTTGTTTGTTTGCCTGTTTCTTTTTAAAAGATATAAATTATCTCTTAATTAAACACACATACGCACCCAAAAACCTCACCAATGATTGCATTTATTGTTATGGGGTTTGTTTTTGGCTTTTTAACAGCTAAATTTTAATTATTTTTAAAAGAAATTATTTGCATCTTTATTTGCATTTTATTGTTACCCTTTTTAAAACATTCTTTTTGACAGAATATGGTAAATGAAGTAAATAAATAAGAAAATATCCATCCTACTTGACCTGACCTCTCTTATGCTAGCATGAAAATGACTTGATTGCTGAAGACATAGTTTGTAGGTTAATCTTCCACGCCAGATGTCCACCCAACATTTTAGACCTCACGTCCCTCTAATTCCCTGCAGAATATCAAATCAAATGTTAAATTTTAAGGTGCTATAAAAATTTTGAAGGAAAAATCATCAGTCACAATTATAATGAGGTTTGGCAATAATATCTCCAGCACAAAAACAACAAAAAAGAGTGCATACTTTCCATGCAGTACAATATGAAATTCATTGCAAGAATAATCAATGCAATTTGCACTACGGTAGCCAAAATATAAATAAAATATTATTTAATATTTTAAATAAAGAATAACTTTGTTTAGAAGTAATCCCAGTGTGTGAGGAAGCTTGGCCAACTATAGTTTTGAGAACTCTTTAACAACTGTGGCCAAACCTGTGAGGTCAAAATGTAGCCTTGTATATTATTATTCTATAGATTTCTCAGTTCTGTAAATTTAGTATTAAAGTAATGGCAAAATGTCTAGCTATGTTGAAATCATATAAGTCCAGAAAGTGCATTTTGTGAAAAAATATATTTTGAAATATATTTATAATATCTGTGTGCATTTTATACTTTTAGTATATAACCAAAGGAGGTGGGGGAGATAAACCCAATAAGACTAGATTTAAGAATTCATCCCGCAAAAGTGCTATTGACCAAAACTGAATTTTCCTTATAGTGTTCCCTTGATTTTCGCGGGTTTGAACTTCGCGAAAAGTCTATACCACTGTTTTTCAAAAATATTAATTAAAAAATACTTTGCGGGGTTTTTCCCTATACCACGGTTTTTCCCACCCGATGACGTCATATGTCATCGCCAAACTTTCATCCACCTTTAATAAATATATATTTTTAATAAACTTAAATAAATAAACATGGTGAACAATAATCTAAATGGTTGCTAAGGGAATGGGAAATTGTAATTTAGGGGTTTAAAGTGTTAAGGGAAGGCCTGTGATACTGTTCATAGCCAAAAATAGTGTATTTACTTCCGTATCTCTACTTTGCGGAAATTCGACTTTTGCGGGCGGTCTTGGAACACATCACCCGCGAAAATTGAGGGAACACTGTATAACCAAAGGAGGTGGGGGAGATAAACCCAATAAGACTAGATTTAAGAATTCATCCCGCAAAAGTGCTATTGACCAAAACTGAATTTTCCTTATTTAGTGGATATATTTAGAGAAACTTTTTAATCAGCTTTTATATTATCACTATTATCACTATTAAGCCAGGCTACTTATGCATGAGCATTTCTAGCCCCATTGATATCACATCCAAAATATAATTATTATACTTTATTCCAAAGCTACAATTAATACTAAAAATAAATAATTTATTGTATGCCTTTACTAAATTAAAAAAAATACATCCTCTAAAATGAGTTGATTTTAAAGCCCAACCGCAAACAATTATTAACCCCAAGACACACTAACATTAAAAACATTATTGTGCAATATGATTGTGCATATACAGTATGCATCCATAATTAAAATAAAGCCTATCTTTAGCAGTAGAGATAAGTTTTCAGGGTTATTTTAATTCTTTAATTCTAATACCATCAACTGGATTTGTTCAGAAGTAAATATGTTTGAGGTTTTATAGTCTAAACCCAGGGAGTGAAGATTTATTTTTTCTCAACATGTTAAGAAAACCATAATGGTTTAATGGAAATACCGTCACCTCAGTGACACCTGCAATAAAATAAAGTCCCAAAACAAGGATGGCTAGTCCAAAGGATTATTCTCCCTTCCATTGTAAGGGAAGCAAAGTGAAATAAAGAGGGAAGGAATCATTTGATTCTAAATAATACCTTTCTTCCACCTTCCTTTCCTTGTTCTTCTTATCTACCAAATCTGTGAATAGCATTCCAAACATTAGGATATTATCAAGGTTACATTTAGGTTATATCTGGAGGGAGTCAAGAGTTTTCTGTTACTTTCTATTCTTGTTCGGAAGTGATGAGAATTAGTCTTACAGTTTTCCAACTGCTGTTTTCTCAGCTTTCTATGACATCAAGCCGCCATACCTTTCTTTGTTTCTATGTTTCCTCTGTAGAATATTGAAAATTAATTTCCCTCATGCATCTCTTGCTACAGCAATAGATGTATTGATAAGAGAACCAAGTTATGACAAAATGAATTCTCAGCAGGCCTAATTTCAAGAGTTAGCAAAGCTGGGCAACTGCCAAAGGACCTTCCGAGATCCTATTGAGACTATTACCGATGCTGCTGCTCCCATCGCCATTTCAACCTGCTTTCAATGTTGTCAGTACTGACTCATTTCTGACAGACTCTCCAAGGGACAGCCAGTTTCTTAAATGGAACTCAAACTGAACCAGCTTAGGTAACTAAAACTCATGTCAGAAGTCAATGCAGCAGGAAAGCTAGAAAGTAAAACCAGAATAGAAAAACAATGCTCCTAATTACTCCATGGACATAGTTGCTTGACTCGTACATTTTCATGAGTATAGGTATGTAGGTCTTGGCATATTCGGGTTTCTTCCCATGTAAGGTTCAGAGAATCTTGGCAACATTTCAACAAGATCCCACTCATCATCTTCAGGCTGGTGCTTTCGGCTTTGTGCTCAGGCGAACAAAATGTGGTCTGAGCTGCCGTCCCTCTATAAATACTGGTGGGTGTGTGTGGAATGCAGGCTCAGCTGCTGTAAATGGGTTGGTTGGCTGTATTGAAACATCCTGGTTAGTTGGTGGGGTAACACCTTGAGTAATTGATGCAGTTGATGTATGCAGATTAGTTGATGTTTGCAGATTAGGGGTGACATCCTGAGTAGCTGTTGCAGTTGCTGCTTGCAGACTGGTCAGCTCTTTGTTATGTATGTCTGTGGTGTAACATTCTGGGTTTTGGGTTGGCTCCGAGTTTGTGGTTTGGCTATGGCTAACCCACTTATATCAGCTGAACCAGCACTCCAAATCAAATACCCCCACCAGTATTGATAGAGGGACGGCAGCTCAGACCACGCCTTGTTTGCCCAAGCACAAAGCCAAAAGCACCAGCCTGAAGATGATGAGTGGGACCTCGTCGAAATGTCACCAGGATTCTCTGAACCTTACACGGGAGGAAACCCAAATATGCCAAGACACCGACATACCTATATACCTGTGAAAATCTACAAATATATATTCGACTTCTATGCCACCCAATCATGTTTTTGCTGAATTTGAAAATTAAGGGAGACTAGGATAGATCTATTTCAGCCTTATTCTGGCCTCATCAGCTAGCCATACCCTCATTGGGACTTGAACTTGCAACCTTGGCCTTGTAAGGCAAAGAATTAACCTCTAGGCTACAGTATCCAGTCCCTTCAGCTCTGTACCAGGAAAGGGTTACATGTTTTTTGTGTCGAATAACTCTGGTATATTGAAGGAACATCACCGCTCCTTTTTTGCCGCTCAGCCCAACCCAGGGCCATTTCCTAGGCAGTTAATTTATTCATAGCCGACAAACTATATTCAGTATGTGTCACATGTTTCTGCTGAATTTGAAAATTAAGGGAGACTAGGATAGATCTATTTCAGCCTTATTCTGGCCTCATCAGCTAGCCATACCCTCACTGGGGCTTGAACTAGCAACTTTGGCCTTGTAAGGCAGAGAATTAACCTCTAGGCTAGAGTATCCAATCCCTTCAGCTTCTATACCAGGGAAGGGTTACATATTTTTTGTATAATGAAGGAGTCTTCGGAGAGGGGCGGCATACAAATCCAAATAATAAATAAATAAATAAACATCACAGCTCCTTTTTTTGCCTCTCGGCCCAACCCAGGACCATTTCCAAGGCAGTTAATTTATTCATAGCCAACGAACATATATATACAGTGTGTGTGTGTTTGTGTGTGTTTGTAAATGATCTGTTTATTTCTTGCCCGATCCTAACACTGACACTTCACATTATTCAAGGGACAGGGGAAATGTCTCACAAATTTACTTAACATTTGATGGGGTTACAGTACTGCAATGTTTGCAAACCTCTGCTCAGGGGTAGGCTACTGTCCAGATGGGAAGAATGCAATAGGGTAGCAAAAATGGAGCTCCACCCCAGAACACCCAATTTCCACTGAAAGATGTTGAAAGAAAATGCAGAATTTTTGGCAAAAAGTGCAAGAGGATATTAATAGGATACTAAATATAAGATGGACGATTACTAAGGAAATGGCAGTATTAGTAAAAAGTAGTGAGATGGGAGAATACAGAGAAATAAAACAAGCAGCAATAGAAAGTGCTCAGGCGGTAATAGTCTTGGGTGGAAAGATGCGACAAAATGGACAATGCAAAATTGGTATAGGTATATGGTGGACCACATTCAATTCGAGATTATGGATAAAATGATGAATTCGATTAATGAAACTGATTTGCAACAACTGATGGGGCGATGGGACAAGGTAAGACGATATATGGCGAGTAGGATCCGAGACCAAGCTACCCTGTTTCCCCGATAGTAAGACACCCCCGATTGTAAGACGTATTGGGGGTTTCAGGGGGGTCGGCTAATATAAGCCGTACCCCGAAAGTAAGACATATGTCTTACTTTCGGGGAAACACGGGGGTATTGCTGCCTCCCACTCATCTAGCTGCGTGCCGCCTCCTGCCCACGTCCCCCTCTCCATACGTCGCCGCGTCTGCAGGAACGGGTGGTGGGGCGCCACGAAGGGCGGCGCTTGAAAGCCACCACGGCGCCGTTGTTGTCCTCACGGCGCAAAGCCACACAGTCCCGGATCGCTTGCTTCCCCGGCCAGCAAGCCGGCTGCCTGGAAAAGCGGCGCGCTTTTAAAACGCGCGTTTTTCAAATGCGCTGCTTTCCTAGGCAGCAGACTTTGCTGGCCGGAGAAGGGAGCGATTCAGGACTGCGTGGCTTTGCGCCGTGAGGACAACAACGGCACTGCTTAGAAGCAACAGTGGCTGGTGCCCTCCCACCGGGGCCCCAAAAGCTCACGCCGTCACCGCTAGGGAAGCTCCAATATAAGACATACCCCGAAAGTAAGACATAGTGG